>NW_006408590.1:848704-868469 GCF_000296735.1 Chrysochloris asiatica | reverse complement strand
TTTTTAAATATATTTTCAAAGTACATAAAATCTGGGGGTTCTGGGTTTTTTTCTCTTCACTGTAAAACAAACATGAAAACGTGTTTTACTATAAATACGTGTGTTCCTTGTTTTAAGACCAACCTGGCTAGCTTTTGCAAGTAAACAGTTCTCCAAAGAGAAGGCTAATCCTGCAGTCCGTGAGCTTCTGAGAAGCTCCAGGATTGGGCCTGTCTTCCACAGTGGAAGATGGGAGTGCTATTTTCCAGAATACTTGCAAGTTTTCCCCTTTGAAGTGACATATTTTCATCAGATACCAATCCTTGTATCCTAGCAACATCAGGATCCATGAATCAAGGCTGGCTGGCACTCTTTGATTGTAGAAGTACAGTTAAAAAATCAAAGCAGGTTTACTTAGGGATAATAAAAATAAATTAGCCCAAATTTAGGAAGTCAATGACTGAAGGGAATATATAAATTCAATATTCATAGATAGGTCATGTACCCTCAGTTTGGGAACAATGCCATTTGTATTCTGTATTTGTATCCATTGCACTGAGTGCATTTTTATACATGGAACATGCAGATTTTATATCATAGTATTCATGATATAACAGATTGCTAGGATTTCTAAAAAGATTTGCCTCTGTGATGGCTGCCAAGCCGCTGGGTAATTTAGCTAGAGTGTTTAAAGTTATCACTAAATCTTAGAGAAATAAATGGAAAGATTTTAAATTGGAGAAAAGGCTATAAAGGAAAAAAAGCATCTGTTCCTACTCTCCAGGCTCCCCATTTGAACACTGACAACCCATCCCAGAACGTGGTGAACTATATCTGTGCAATGTATCATTTCTATTTCAAACATACACACATGGTTTCCTCTTGTATTGTCTTATAAATAAGGATCAAGAAAGTCATAACAAACATTGACTTGTGTATATGGAAGAACAGATCGAATGAGATGGGTTACTCGATGCTATGCAACGTACCCTCAACTCTAAGAGGAAGCCTTGACTACCAGTCATGACATGAGTCCAGCCATAGGGTTAGCATTTAGACTTAGCCAATTTCATACTCGAAGGAGCTCTGGTAGTGTAGTGGTTAAGAGTCAGGCTGCTAACCTCAAGGTCAGCAGTTCAAAATTACCAGCTGTTTTGTGAGAGAATGATGAGGCTTTCTGCTCTCGTAAACATTTACAGCCTCAGAAACCCTATACAGGGTCGCTCTTAGTCGGAACTGACTTCACGGCACACTGCCACCATCACCACCACCACCACCAGTTTCATACTTGAGAAAACTAAAATATTGTTGCAAGGGTAGAATAAAAAAGTGAGGATTAAATGTGACATCCAAACTCCTTGACGTTAAAGGAATTTGTTAAATGACTGGAAATTTTCATCAAACAAAACTGGAGGCATCTACTATAAAGTAACCAAGTTAGTGTCAACTGGAGCACCCAATTTGTACCGTATTCACTGAGTAAGCAACCAGTTAAACTTGTTTGATCATTAGGATGGCCGGAAACAACCCAGAACATTGCTTTGGTATATTGTTTTTCCACATATTGATAAGCCTCTGTGATCATTAGTTGGGTCCTCTAAGTGCTTTTTATTAGCTATATTAATTCTGTGGATGATAGCACAGTTGTGAATCAGAATCTGAACTAAATCTTAAAATGAGTCAATGTTAAATTTTCACACATTCATCTAAGTGGTTGCTAGTCTCTGGATAAAATGCCTATAACAAAAGGCTTCAAGTTGTCAGACTCTGCCTCAGTTCAGTCGCAGTATTAAGGCTTACGTTATTCATGTCTCCACCATGTTCTAACATCAAGCTCGTTCTAGAAACCAGTCAAGTGGAAATGGCTACTTACTTTCATAAACCATTGTTAAGGAAACAGAGGTAAACTTGGGACAAGAAACTCTATATAAATTAGGTAGATGGATAAAAGTAGGTAAGCCTGCAAAGAGACATACATGGATCCAATCCAATCTCAAAGTATTGACAAACAAAATCAGTGTTTAATGGAACCTGGGCCATTCTTTTACCTGTTGGTGGTTTTAAAGATTGCATGGTTGGTTGATTGTTTTTTTTTGGGGGGGGGGGGAATTTCCTTTTGGAAAATGGGAGGGTGGTTTTGGGTATTGGGAATATGACTTATTGGTCACATTGAGCTAATTGATGATTGGTTCTGTACACTCACCGAAGTCAAATTCAGTCACTAGCATGGGTGGAGCCAGCATTTCTGTACATTCCAGCTAATATACACCCCAGTTCCCTTTTACCTCCAGTCTTTAGAATAGCTCCATCTATTCCCTCAAATCTCACCATTAGTTTTAATTCTTTGTAGAAATAAAATGGCCACTTTCTTGCTTTTTAACATGTGATTAGATGCAACAAGTTGTCTGAAGAATGTGCTTAAATGCTAACAGAATTGAAAAGTGAAGATAAGTCATGTATGTGACACACTGTAGGATTCCAGTCTTTACCTCAATCTCTCTAAATATTTGCTCGGCACAAACACCAGATCAGAGTCTTCAGCCTGGTATTACTTCTTTGAGTAATAACAACCCTATGTGCTTAGTAATGTCACTAGCATGGAATCATAAAAACTGGACTTCCAAATAAATAAATCCCACCACACACACACACAAACAAATAGGACCTTTACATTTAAATACATACATTTAAATGGGAACTTAATTTTTTTAAATGTTTTACAAAAGTACTTTTTGCTTTGGGGGGAAAAAAAAGCCTTCTGAAAAACTGCACACACAAAACACGTGGTTAATGACAAGGTGAAACTTAAGCCTGTAAAGACCAAAGCACATTGGTGGAAATCTTGAGCGTGAAGTGTATGTTCTACATTGAGAAAGGACATAAAGATGCTTCCTCAGCTCTGCTATTTCAAGCGGTTCCATAGTGACCAGAAGCTGCTCTGTGCACAGTGATTGAATCCAGGGGGAAGGATATTTGTGCAGTTTAAGTGCTCACATTTTTTGGGGAAAACAAATCGCTAGCAAGTACTACAGAACACATTCACTTAGTCAAGCCACATCCCCCACTGAGTCCCAACATCTAAAAAGTAATTTCTAAACTAGGATTTGGTACATGCCAGGGTCAAAAATGATAATAAAAGAACCAGCTCTCTAAACTGCAGACCTACGCCTAAGCAATGTTTAGCTGGCCATAGTCCATACTTACAGGAGCTCTGGTAGTGTAGTGGTTATGAGTCAGGTTGCAAATCTTACGGTCAGTAGTTCGAAACTACCAGTGGTTTCCATGGGAGAAAGATGAGGCATTTTGCTCCCATAATGATTTACAGCCTCAGAGACCCTATACCAGGTGGCTATGAGTCGGAACCGACTCCTCGGCGCACCACCACCACCAGGCTAGGCAGAGGGACTCTGGCAGTGTAGTGGATTACAAGCAAGGTCAAATGTTGGAAATCTACCAGTTGCTCTGTGATAGGAAAGAGAAGGCCTTCTGCTCCTGTAACGAGTTAAAGCCTCAGAAACCCTCTAAAAGGTCGCTATGAGTCAGACCCGACTTCACGGCACATCATCACCACCCGTAATACTCTCATCCTCCTGTAGTAATGTAGTGGTTTTCAAAGTGTGGTCCCTGAAGAGCAGCAGTAGTATCAACAGAACTTGATAGAAATGCACAATCTCGGACTTCACCCTAGACCTACTGAATCAGAGGTCTATGGATGGGGTCTAGCATTCTGTGTTGTAATAAGCTCTCCAGATGACTCTGATGCTCGCTTCTCAAGTTGGGGAACCACTGGCAAAGAGAAATAAACAATCAACCTTCCATGCAGTCCCAAGAAAGTATAACTTTGATCCCAGCCATGCCATTCCATCTTTCTATGGCCCTGAATCACCATTCAAACCATCTAGAGCTCCATTTTATAAAAACCGAAAGTGCCCGCGGTTTTCCCAAGTGGAGTGTTGGGAGAGTGCACTGAGCTCTAAAAGCGAACACGTAAAAACCAGTGCCAGGAAAGCTCACCGCAGTTTATGGTGCACATTTTCCCCCTTTCCTTTCAGAGCTACAGTAGTGGATTCAGGACCCAGAGCATGTAGTCAGTCATTTGTAACACACTTGGAATGACTGAGACATGAGAAGCAACATGCAGCAAATTAATAAGGAAAAGATGATTCCATCTGGGGAGCTGGGCTCTGCACCTGCCAACAAGGCCCTTTCTCTGTGAAATAGAGCTATATTGGTCACTAATTAAATAAGCTTCCTGATTCAATCAGCTATTAATGTCCAGCTAAGGTGTCCTGGCCTCACCCCCACCCCACCCCCAAGAATGACCAGATTGTACATAGAAAGGGCTTCTCCAATCTTTGTGGTAAACTCTTTCCTGATTACAGGCAGGAGCTGGTTTCTGGAAACGAAGACATGAGAATAATCAATTCTCAGCGCCATCTCCATCTCTGCATGTATGTGTATGTCTCTGTGCACACTTTCACACATTTTAGACATTGCAAACTTCATCTGAAGATTTTCTATTCGTGGGGAGCAGTGTATCCAAATATATTACCCATTTACTTGCATATGAAAATTCAAATTTTAATAAGCCTGCAAGGACAAGAAAGTAAGAGTCCTGGAGTTCAGTCACTAACTAGCTGGGCCAACCATTTCTGGTCTCTGAGTCTCCAAACCCTATTCTGTCCTCAGAAGAAGCTGAACTTGATGAAGCTTGAACTTTGAAGTCATTTCCGGCCCTAAGATTCTCTGATTGGGTTCTTCCCACTTCATCACTGCAGTCAAGAGATTAACAAAGCTTCTGAACCACTTAAAGGCAGAGGGAATATTCTGTAATAATTCACTGTCCATCTGCTGCCTCTCTCTATCACCCATGCCCTCTATTTTGCCCTTAGCACAAGATTGGAATCAGGAAACACCTTGGGCTGGAGAGTGAGGAATATGCCCCATGGCAGGTTTCTTTTATCTGTAATTATAGACATATCACCAATTGTTTGACAGGTAGAAAATGCTGAGTTTTATTCTTGGGGAAGCTGCCCAAATATTCCTTAGGATGCAAACTTTGCTCTGGCTGGCTCTTAACTGACTTTCAAAGCCAGGCAATGCCATTTGCCTATGTTTTACATGGTTCACTCATGGCCTATTACATGGTACCTGGCAAAGAAGTCTGTTTTGTTGAGTCTCAACGTCAGGAAACCATGGATTAAACTGCTGGGCTTGCATCCTGTCAAGTCATGGTTTATAGAACTCCAGGGGCAATAGGGGCTTGCATCTCAGTACCTCTGGGTTTTGTAACTTCACCAAGAATGTGAAGCTCTCAGCAGGCTTCATTGCAACCTCTGAGTGGTCTGGATAGGTCCTCTTCCGGAGGCAATGGTTTGAGGTCAAGAGTGCCTCATGATAAATCATGGTAACACCACACCCAAAAGCAGACTTCCCCAGAGCAATAAACACTGCTTCAGTACTGCAGGGAAAGGTACTCTGGATGAGCTGTGACCAGCTTAGGCAGAGCTGCATCTACAATTTTTTATTCCAGCCACTCGCTTGTGGCTTATTCCTGGTCTAGCTGGAGCTTCGCTGAGAAACTGATATTTTCTTTCTAGTTCAATCCATTTTTGCTTTCAATTCATGCCCAGCTTCTCCTCTTAGTGGCTTCAGTGCTGTCTCTTGTGGGATACAACCACTTATCTTTCAGAGGGGCTACATAGTAGCTAAGGGCATAGGTTTATATATAGCTGATCTGAAACCCAGCTCTGCTACTAACTAGCTGTAGGAACTTCAACAGGTTACTTAACCACCTTGTGTCCCAGTTTTATTGTATGTAAAGGACAGGTAAACATACTGCCACCTACTTACAGAATTTTTGTAAGTATCGAAGAAATTAATGTATGTAAAGCACTGAGAAAAGTGATGGGCCCATGGACAACCATCGGAATGTATTCACAGATTCTTTGTGTGTGTGTCATTTGGATGAAACTTTATAGGGCAAATTGGTTTTTTATTCAACAATTCTTACATGTTTGGTTTTGTTTAAACACTCTTTAATAGTTACTCTGCTAACCAGTGATAAAGTGGGCTTGTATGGGTGCAGGTATCAGAGACTCTTATCTAATATCCATGACTCCTGGTTTCATTAGAATCTAGGGTCACTGTGCTACTTATAGACGACTCCGAGGGGCCACTCTTGTTTATCCACTAGCAATATTCCTAGGCAGTTAAGCTGCGGTCACAACACACACTTAGGCAAATGGCAAAGGACATACACTTCAATAAAAGGAAGAGTTTTTCTAGACTGCACATTCTAAATGAAGCCCATTATCCTTAAGTGTCCATCACAGCTAAATGGCAATGACTGAAGCTGGGGTGAAATGGAGGAACTCACATAGTCCAACAGGGAAGCAAGGAGCTCCAGTCACACTCCTAAAAATAGTCATGGAAAATGAGTAAAATTGTACCTCACCTTCCTGCCCCACGGCCCATCCGTCCATTATCCAATACTAATGGCTAGCACTTACTATAAGCAGGCGCTGTTCAAGGTACTTTACTAGGTTCAAGGCACCTAATCTGCATAACTCCATCAGCAAGGTGACAATATTAGTATTTCCATTTTAGAGATGAGGAAACTTAGGCACAAAGAATTCCATTAAGCTTCCAAAGGTCACAATATTTATTCGTTTCAGTAGCAGAGCCAAGACTGGAATCCATGAAGTCTTACTGCCTTCTAGGAAACAGTGAAGGATTTTGGGAAAATGCAGAGGCAAAAGAAAGACAAAATGTATCTAAGAGGAACTAGGCTTCCATCAAACAAAGGGAAATGCTAGTGGAGCTTTAGTTCTTAGCATTCAAGAGACTACTGGCTTGCTTTTTAAAGGGTTAACAAGTAAAAGACTCACATTGCACTGAAGCCTGTCCAAAAGTGGCCATTCCACTACTCTCTGCAGGGCAGAAGTTCTAGAGCGTGTGCCAGCTGTTTCTAATACCTGCGGATATGGCAGGTGTCACGCCTTCAATCTCATGGCACAGCTGAAAGTCCTACAGTACCACACCAGGAGTCCCATTGTTGTTGTTGTTCAGTGCTGTTGAGTCAGTTCCCAACCATAGCGACCCTGCATAGGGTTTCCGAGGAGCAGCTGGTGAGCTTGAACTGCCGACCTTGCAGATCAAACTGACTTTGCAGTCCAGTGCATTAACCCACAGCACCACACCAGGACTCCAGGAGTCACAAAGATGGTGACTCTATCACAATAACAAAGTGCTGAGGACAGGAAATGCCATGTTGCTCGAACAGAAGTTGGGTGTGAAAGAGTGAAGAATAGTTACAAACATATTGGAGTCCTGGTGGGTGCTGTAGGATAAGCACTGGACTTCTAATGGCAAGGTTGGTGGTTCACATCCACCAATCACTTCTTGGAAACCCTATGCAGGGTTGCTGTGAGTAGGAACTGATTCAATGGTACTTAACAAAAACTACAACATTCATACAAAGTGGTATCTAAAGGCTTCAAACAGATGATCCATATGCCAAAAATCCAGTAAAGGTGATTATCCTAGGAACAAAGGAAAAGAATCTAGCAATACGAAATAACGTTGTTGTTGTTAAGTGCTGTCAAGTCGATTCTGACTTATAGTGACCCTGTATAGGGTTTTTGAGGAGCAATTGGTGAGTTTGAACCATCGACCTTGAAGTTTAAATCAGCCTTGGAGTCGAGTGCTTATCCTACAGCATCACACCAGGCAATAATAGTAGATAAGTATTTTGTACCACGTACTATACTGCCAAATGCTTTACATGTTATCTAAAACTCAGCTATGATGTAGTTGTGATTTTAAAGACTAGGAAACTGACAATGCAGACCTTTAAATAACTTGCCCAAGGTCACACAATTAATAAATTATAAATGAGAATTGAAGCTTCTTGATCCCAAGGTACCTAATCTTAACCACCAGACTAGTAACTCTCAAACCAGGTCTACACATTTGAATCACATAGGGAACTTAAAAAAAAATTCGTACTCCCAGATCCCACTCCAGGTGTTTAATCAGAATCCCTGTGAGTGGGTCATCTGTATTTGTTTAAGCTTTCCCATGATTCTGCTCTGCAGCCAGGATAGAACTTCTGTCCTAGAGTCCTCCAGGTACCCAGCAATCAGAGATACTATAGAGACTTCTGCTCACCAGATACAGAGCTTCAAACTGGGGGACAGGTTTTGGACACTGGATTCTAATGTCTGGGGTTACCAGACTGTATTTCAGCTCTGGGGAAATTCAAATACATGTAAGGAGCCTCTTCATAGAACAAGAAAACAAGTCTAGATGCTCAAGTCAACATGCAGAGTCAGAATGGGACCACTAGAAAGCTCTATCTAACACTGCAAAACTAAACTCCTGAACTTGGGTTTCTCAATTTCTTGTGATCAGGAATAGGAGAGGCACTAGAGGTTACAGGAAGTCTGATCACCTACAGACTACTTGAGTGTCAAGTAGTCAAGCAGTGATGGTATGGACTGAATGATGTCTCCTACAAATAGGTATTTCCCTACACCAGCAGGATCAGGTAACTCTACGAACTCCATTCATGATAGGGATTGCAATTATTCCCCATGAATGAAGAATTCTCAGTAAGAATTATAAGAGTTACATTGTTGGAGAACCATGTTGGAGAACCATGGAAGGCTGGAAGTATAAACAAATCTGTGTTGGAAGAAGTATACAGCCAGAATGCTCCTTAGAAGTCATGATGGCGAGATTACGTCTCTCATACTTCAGACATATTGTCAGGAAGGACTAGTCCCTGGAGAAGGTCATCAACCTCAGTAAAGTGGAGAGTCAACAAAAAAGATGGAAGATTCCCAATGAGATGAACTGGCACAGTGGCAGCAGCAGTGGACTGAAGCATAACAAAGATTGTCAGGATGACGCAGGACCGGGCAGTGTTTCATCCCGTTGTGCATAAGGTCACTGACTCGACAGCACCTAACAACAACAATGAGTCATTAGCCTTTTTTGGTCCTGAACTCTATACCTGTGAATATGAGTCCTTGGCCCTGGACCAGTGGATGGGGTTCTGTTTGGAAATAGTATCTTTCTTTTATTGTATTAATGAGGACAGACCAGCTTAGGGGTGTGTGTCCTAAATCTAGTCACTTCTGAGTTATAAAAACACCAGAATACACACAGAGACACATACAAGGGGAAGAGAGATGACGTGTGCATATTGTCTAGAAGCCAATGAACTTCAAGGAACCAAGGAAAGCCGAGGAGCTATTGACAGCTGAAATCCTGGTTTGGATTCTTAGCCTTCAAAATACGGAGAAAATTAAGTCTTGTTCTTTAAAGTTACTCACGTGTGGTGTTTCTGTTATTGTAGCACTAGGCAACTAAGACAGGCGGGGAAAACAGGGCTTCATGGGTAAGAAAGCAGGCAGGTCATCACCTGTCCCACCTCCAACAGACTGCTCTGAGCAGAGACATGCTTTTACAAGTCATTTCACTGATAATGCTTGACTTACTCTACTGGACTCCAAAAGACATTTCATAAAGTTGAAACAAAGGGATTGGGCTATTTTCTGTGTTTTTGTGGGTTTTGTTTTTTCTATTTTCTGCTCCTTGTAATATCCATGTCTCTTCCCCACCCCTACCTCATACTATGAAGTACTCAGTACTGATTGACACTTAGTAGGGGGCGGGGGAAACACAATCATTTCCATATCCCAAACTTCTTCCTGGAGGGCTTCTTTTAGCAATAATGCAGGACACACCTGACTTAGGCCATAGGGCTAATGGCATTTGGCAGATGCTCTGTGTCAGCAGGGTGCTAAGGCCCAGGGTCAGCTGCTGAGAGGGTAAGTGGGCAAGTGCCTGGCTTCTTCCCCATATTTTCAGAACAGGAATCTGAGTCCTAGTAATCACCAGCCTGTGGGACCAGAGCTATTTTGGGTTTCCCTTATCCAATGGAAAGTTAGGGGTGGTGTCATCTGAAACTACCAAGGAGCATCCAGTTTCACCCAGTATCCAGGACATGCCCCTAGAGGCAATGGAAGCAATGTCGAGGAGAGCGAAGTGCACGTGTCAGAACTTCTCTTTGTTTTTATTTCTGTGTTGTCTGTTCTTACCAGCCTCTTCCATTTTCAGTTTTAATTTCCACTATTCTGGTTCATGTACCTTATTACATCTTGCCTAGACGATCATAGCTGTCTTCTAGAGGTCTCTGTACTTCTAACCTAGTACTCCTTTTCAATCTATCCTCCTGTGATAACAGTATGATTTCCCTGAAGCTTCGGTGGAAATCAGAAAGATGAAAACACTGTAACGTTATACAAATTGCAACACCCACTAACATACAAATTTACTGATTTGGCAAGAGAGACAGGATGTAGTCTGCACTTACTCTACAGAGCTAAAGTCCAGCACTTTTTTTTTTAAGTAGGAAACCATTTAGGTTTATAGTTTATTATCAAATTAGACATTGGACAGTTCCTGTACAATATTCCTGCTATGAGCTGACTTTTGTCATTCAAAATAGAAGCAGTTCATAGTTTTCTTATATATAATGCACATATATGTATACCATTCTGGCATTAGGTTGATTACAACTCATAGCAACACTATGTAGGGTTTCCAAGGCTATCAAACTTTACAGGAGCAGAAAGCATAATCTTTTTTCTTGCTGAGTGGATGCTGATTCTGAACTGCTGACCTTGTGTTTATCAGGCCAGCTTTAACGCACTACGCCACCCTGGTTCTACATACATGTATGGTAGCAACCTTTCTGCTTAATTCATGATGAAATAGAGAAGAAATGTTTAGTGTGACAGATGTATAAATTGCACACATTATTTAAATATCCAAACAAGACTTCAAAAAAAGCATTTAAGATGGCCTTGAATGTTTTTGTATAAGTTTTGCATGCCAATGCAAGAATTAGTCATGATAAAACGTAGGAGGCAGATTTAATAATGACCATGATTTTTCAAGGAATGGAGGCTGGTACAGGCAAAATGATTTGCTGAAAATCACTCAGCGAGCACATTGCAGAACCAGATTGTAAATTAAGACAACATGAATTTCCAAATATGCCACATTGATAGAGCTACATAAATACAATGATACAATGGATGCATGCATGCATGAATGCATGTGAGTTCCCTCCCATCAGAATGCTAAAAGGCTCTCCACTGCTAACAGAGCCCAAACCAATCATGTTGGCATTCAAGACCTTCTACCATGTGGTTTTAGCTTATTTTCCTACTTTATTGTCCAGACAACTAACATGTCCCACACTACACTTCCACTATCTCCCACTATCCCACTGATTATATCCACATTCTGTATCCCTTTCTGATTATAGAACTCTACTCAACTGCAATCTACTCAATTTTACCTAGTATGATGACTAGGTAAAATCCAAGATATTCAGTTAAATATGAATTTCAGACAAACAACAAACAAAATTTTAATATAAGCATCTTCCAAATATTGCATGGAGTACACCTATTGTCATCGAATTGATTTCAACCCTTAGAGACCCTAATGGACAGAGTAGAACCACCCCATGGGGTTTCCGAGGTTATAAATCTTCACAGAATCAGACTGCCACATCTTTCTCTCAAGTAGCAACTGATGGGTTTGAACCTCTGACCTTTCAGTTGACAGCTGAAAGCTTAACTACGATGCCACCAAGAATTATACTAAAAAAATATTGTTTATCTACAATTCAAATGTAACTGGTTGTCTTATAATTTTATGTGAAAAATCTGGCAACACTACCCATAAGATGATTGCCTCATATATATCTTGGATTTTACTCTGCCAGTCTCAAAATAGGACTTTGCTTTTCTATATGCAATTCCCTTCTACTACATCATTAGTGAGCTATGTGTATTTTACTGAAACTTTCTTAGTAAGCACGGAGAATGGGGTTTGTATGCCACAATAGCCAATATTTTATTCAAAATAATTCTTATTAAAATGCCTTGTCAAGCCTCTGTTCTTGGTCAAAAAGCCACCAAGTTTTCTTTTGGCCATTTCCTCATATAGCATTCAGCCCTGATCCCTGCCCCCACTCAATGCAGACTAGCTCACATCTTCCAAAATCCAGGCATTAGTCCAAGACCCCATGGGGAACTTATTAAAGCAACTTTTCAATTAAGCAATCCTCTCCTTGGAAAAGAATCTTCTCCTAAGAAGATAAAAATTTTCCTATGTGTTGCAGAATCTTCAAGGCCCAGGAAAAAATTCTAACACCATGAGAACTTCTCCCAGGATAAAGTAATTATTTTCTTCCCAGGCAGTAGTGATTTGTATATGTGGCTGAAAAGCCCCTTATTTATTCTATGATCTAAGGTAGTGGACATTTTTATTCACCTATTCACCCACACAGGGTCGCTATGAGTTGAAACCTACTCAACAGCTCTTTACAACAACAACAATGTCATTTTTGTTAAGCACCTTCTATTCAATTCCGACCCATAGCGACCCTGTATAGGGTTTCCGAGAAGCAGCTGGTGAGCTTGAACCATCAACCTTGTAGTTCAAATGACTTTGCAGGCTGATACATTAGCCCACAGTGTCACACCAGGACACTCATAAAGGAACCCTGGTGGTGCCAGGGGTTAGACACTAGGCTACTAACCACAAGGTCAGTGATTCAAACCCACCAGCCACTCTGTGAAAGATGAGGCTATGTGCTCCAGTAAATATTTACAGACTCTAAAACCTTACATAAGGTCACTATGAGTTGGAATCAACTCAATGGCAGTGGGGTTTGTTTTTTGGTTTATACTCTCATAAGGCGCTCTGATAGTGCAATGGTTAAAGCACTCGAATGCGAACTGAACCCACTAGTTGTCCTATTGTTGTTGTTGTCAGGTGCCATCGAGTTGGTACCGACTCATAGCGACCCCATGCACAGAAGAACAAAACAATGTCGGATCCTGGGCCAACCTCACTACTGCTGCCACACTTGAGTCCATCAATGCTGCCACCAGGCTGATCCATCTCGTTGGGGGTCTTCCTCTTTTTCTCCGACCCTCCATGTTACCAAGCAGGATATCCTTCTCGAGCGACTGTGATGCTGTAGGATAAGCACTCAACTCCAAGGTTGATTTAAACTGCAAGGTTGTCCTATAGATAGTTTCATAAAGGTAACAGCCTTGGAAACCCTATGGGTCCATTCTACTGTGTCCTATAGGGTTGTTTATGAGTCAAAATGGAATCAACGGCAGTGGGATGAATCCATTGCAGTCCATCTAGCTCAGTTCCAGGCCCTTAGAAAGCATTCAACAAATGTCCACTAAATTGAATGGACCTCTTTTCTGAAAGGTTAGACTACATTTTAAGGTTAATTACTTCTCAGTAAAGGAGCTCTGGTAGCATAGTGGTTATGAGTCGGGCTGCAAACCTTGAGGTCAACAGTTCGAAACTATCATCTGTTCCACAGGAGATAGATGAGGCTTTCTGCTCCCGTAAAGATTTATAGCCTCGGAAACCCTGACCAGAGTAGCTATGGGTCGGAACTGACTCGATGGCACTTAACAACAACAACAAAGTATATAATGCATATACACCTAGCAGATGAAAAGAACTCATAGTTCTTCCTCACATTATCCCTTCATTTACATGCTGCCATGGAGTACTCTCAGAGAGGAATATCCTTCCAAACTCTAGCTGCCACCCAACATTCTCATCTTTAGCTGCCCAATAAAAACCACCCATGGAGCTATGAAAACAATACTGATGTCTCAGCCCTCAGTCCTACCCCAAGAGATTATGATTCATTTTATCTGGGATGGGGTCAGGACCTCATGACTTTTACATATTTCCTAGACATCTAATGTGAAACCCCCCAGGGTGAGGAGTCACTGAATCAGAGTGGCACATAGCTTTCCCTGACTGATAGGATCTAATCCCTATGTACCCGTCCAGCTGTTGCTAATTTTTCTGTAGCTACTGAGTGGTGGTGGTGGTGGTGGTGGTGGTGGTGGTATACTGTGGAGTCGGTTCCGACTCCTTTACACAGTGCTTATAGACACATGCACACATACGTGCATGACACACCGATAGAATAGTCTGACCATTGGTCTCCAACTATGGGTTCATTTTGTGAGTCTGAAAAGCAAGGTGTTACACAAGTGCTACCCAAATATGGGGTGTGATTTTGACAGGGTCAGGTAACACTCCACAAAGTAACCAATTCCACTTTCACTGTTTGGGTTTCTGTTTTCACCAAGAAGCCCAGCGACTATAGTACATTCTGAATGATAAAGGAAGAAGGAATCTACTAACACAGAATTGACCAACTTTCCACATCCCAGCCCTATCACACACCAACCTGAATGAATGTCCCGAGGAAAACTGGATAAATTAATTCTTCCTAGCTTGGATAAATTCCATTTGAAGGTCTTCCAGGAATTGTGAAGCAGAATTCCTTTCAGTGTATGTGACTGTAAAGAAATGGGTTCTTGAAATGGAGACTTAGAAAACTATGGATGAGAATGTACAGAAAGAAAACATGGGCCAGGGAGTCAGACCGGAAGCTGTGACCTGGCTTGCCCTTCTCCAGCTGTGCATCTGGAAGTTCACGTCACTTGGTAGCTCTGGTCTCCTCCTCTGCAAAAATGAGGGGGCTGGAGTAGATGATCTCAAGGTTCCCACCAGTTCTGAATTCCCTATGGATTCTAAGTACATGAGAAGTCTATCGAGACTCTGTCAGCCACATGTAGGAAGTTAAGTTCTTCTCCAGAGCCCCATTTATACATGTTTTCAGATGATGAATTGGCATGAGCACTGTCTGAGAGATAGAGAATGCATTCAGGTCCCAGTTCTGCCTTGCTGTGTATCCTTGAAAAGTCACGTTCCCTCGCTGGATGAACCTTGGTCTCCTCAGCTGTCATATGAATGTTACACTAGATCATCTCTGTCTTCCTTACCAGCTACACCATTTCAGGTATGTCAGATATCCTAGTGGCAGTGGCCAATAGTTCTTGTCACATGAAAGTGAACTTTGAACATAAGACAACATTAGAAACATGAAGGGAAAGTGCAAGTTAAAGAATAAGTTATCAGTTATCCAAAATACAGGAGTGAAGCAAGCCGAAATGTGAACAGAAGGAAGAGAGGGAGAGAAAGAATTCTGAAATAAAATTTAAATTCTAGATATATATTATCCAATCAAGGAACAATAATAGCTACGATTATATTTTAATTTAAATATGGAAATTATATAACATTTCTAAAAGAACTCTTGAACTTTTCAAATGAAAAAATAAGTTGTTTGCAAAATCATATCCCTTTTTGATTTAAAAAAAAAAAATGTAAAGTGTGGTGACATAGGATAATACACGTACACCTACAAGGAAGACCAATCAATACCACTTTATTCAAATTTACATGCCAACCACTAAAGCCCGTGATAATGAAATGGAAGAATTCTATCAACTTCATCAGTCTGAAATTGAAGAACATGTAAAAGATGATGCACTGATAATTATTGGGGATGGAAATGCAAACGTTGGGAAAAAAAGAGGAAAGATCAGTAGCTGGAAAATATGGTTTTAGTGACAGAAATGATGCTCAGGATCACATGATAGAATTTTGCAAGACAAACGACGTCTTTATAGCAAATACGTTTTTTCAACATAAATCATGACCGTACACATGGACCTCACCAGTTGGAATATAAAGAAATCAAATTGTCTCCATCTGTGGGAAGAGATGATGGAGAAGCTCAATATCATCAGCCAAAATAAGGCCAGAGCGACTGTGGAACGTTCAGGTTGAAGCTGAAGAAAATAAAAACAAGTCCATAAGAGTCAAAATGCAACACTGAGTTTATCCCAACTGAATTTAGAGACCATCTCAATAACAGTTGTGATGCTTTGGATACTACTGACCACAGACCAGAAGAGTTTGGGGATGATAATAAGAACATCGTACATGAAGAAAACAAAGGGTTATTAAAAAGACAGGAAATAAGGATAAAAATGGCTGTCAGAAGAGACTCTGAAACTTGCTCTTAAATGTTGTTGTTGTTGTTGTCAAGTGTCATCAAGTCGGTTCCGGCTCTTAGCAACCCTGTATAGGGTTTCTGAGGAGTAGCTGGTGAGTTTGAACCATCAACCTTGAGGTTCAAACAGACCTTGTGGTGAAATGCTTATCCTACAGTGCCACATCAGGACTCCGCTCTAAAATGTAGAAAAATTAAAACAACTGGAAGAAACAATGACATAGTAGAGGTGAACGGAAATGTTCAAAGGGTAGCTCAAGAAGACAAAATAAATTATTATAATGAAATGTGCAAAGCCATGAAGTTAGAAAATCAAAAGGGAAGAACATGCTTAGTATTTTTCACATTGAAAGAACTGAAGAAAAATTCAGGCCTCAATTGCAATAATGAAGGATTCTATGGGCAAAATATTGAATGACACAGAAAGAAACAAAAGTAGATAAGAGGAATATACAAATACACTGTATAATAAAGAATCAGTCGATGTCCAAACATTTCAAGAGGTAGCATATGACCAAGAATATAAGATACTGAAGGAAGAAGTCCACGTTGCATTGAAGGCATTAGCATAAAACAAAGCTCAGGGAATTGTTGGAATACAAATTTAAATGTTTCAACAATTGATGCAGCACTAAATGCACTCTTTCATCTATGCCAAGAAATTTTGAAGACAACTACCTGGGCACAACTTATATGTGCTCATTTCAAAAAAAAGATGAAGCAATGGGCTGCAGAAATCATCAAACAATATCATTAATATCATGCAAGTAAAATTATGCTGAAGATATTTCAAACATGGTTGTAGCATGATAGGGAGCTACTAGAATTTCAAGCCAGATTCAAGAGAGGACTTAGAATGAGAGATATCATTACTGAATTCAGATGGATTTGGGCTGAAAGCAGAAGAATCCAGAAAGGTGTTTACTTGTGCTTTATTGACTATACAAAGGAATTTGATTATGTGGCTCATAACAAAAAATTAATAACATTGTGAAGAATATTTGAGAATACTTAATTGTGCTTATGAGGAAGTTGTAATAGACCAGCAGAAGAGAACAAGGGGATACTGAAGTTTAATATCAGGAAAGATATGTGCCAGAGTTTCATCCCTTTACCATACTTATACAAGTCCTGGTGTGGCACTGTGAGTTAATGCACCAGACAACAAAGCAGTTTGAACTGCAAGGTCAGCGGTTCCAGCTCACAAGCTGCTCCTCAAAAACCCTGTACAGGGTCGCTATGGGTTGGATTCAACTCAACGGCACTTAACAACAACAACACCCAATCTGTATGCTGAGCAAATAACCCAAGAAACTGGATTATATGAAGAAGAACACGGCATCAGAATTGGAGGAAGGCTCATTAAAAACCTGAACTATGCAGATAGTACAGCCCTGCCTACTGGAAGTGAAGAGGACTTAAAATACTTACTGATGAAGATCAAAGACTATAATCTTCATTATGGATTGCACCTGAATGTAAAAAAAAAACAAAGTTCCTCACAATTGGACCAATAGTAAACATCATGATAAATGGAGAAAAGTTTGAAGCTGTAAAGATTTCATTTTGCTTGGATCCATTATCAACACTCATGGAAGCAACTGTCAAAAAATCAAAGGATATATTGCATTAGGCAAATCTGTTGCAAAAGACCTCTTTAAAGTGTTAAAGAACAAAGATATCAGTTGGAGAACTAAGGTATACCTAACCCAAGCCATGATATTTTCACTAACCTTAAGGTCAGTGGTTTGAAACTACCAGCCTCTCCGCGGGAGAAAGATAAGGCTTTCTACTCCCGTAAAAATTTACACCCTCGGAAACCCTGTACAGGGTCTCTATGGGTCGGAAGGGCTCGAAGGCACTTAACAACAACAACAACAATATGCATGTAAAAGTTGGATAATAAATAAAGAAGACTATAGAAGAATCAATACATTTGAGTTACAGTTTTGACAAAGAATATAAAAAGTAACATGGATAGCAGAAGAACAAAAAAATCTGCTTAAGAAGTACAGTCAGAATGCGCCTTAGAAGTCAGGATAGTGAGGACTCGTCTTTTGTACTTTGGACATCTTGTCCAAAGGGACCAGACCTTGGAGAAGGACATCATACTTGTTAAAGTGGAGGGTCAGTAAGCAACAGGAAGCCCCTCAATGGGAAGGAATGACACAGTTACAGCAACAACAGGCTCAAACATAGCAACCATTGTAAGGATGGTGCAGGACCATGTAGTATTTTGGTCTGTTGTGCATAGGTTCAATATGACTTGGAAATGACTCGATGGCAACTAACAACAACATCAACTGTGGTGCTTACAATGTTCAACCTTATAGTATTTCTTCTAGGACAAAACCTTCTTGAGAGCAAGGTTTGTTTCAGGAATATTTCATAGCACAGTTACAGAGCCAGGCCCAGTCGTCAGGTAGGTCTGGGTTTAAATCCTGGTTCTTCCATTTGGTTGCTGGGTGACCTTAGGTAGTTTTATTTGACCTCTCTAGAGTTTAGTTTACTTCTACAAAAGGAAGATGATATTTACTTCTTGGATTTCCATGAAGACTAAATAAACTAATTTACAGTAGTGAATCACTGGATTACAAATGTCAGACTTACAGATAACTCATATTTGCCCTGTGTTGTTGTTGATAAGTGCCATCTAGTCAGTTTCAACTCATAGCTACCCTTGCTAGGGTTTCTGAGATGTGGCCGGTGAGTTTGAACCATTAACTTTGTGGTTAGCAGTACAATGCTTATCCTACAACACCACGTAATACTTTCCCTTTAAGATTATATAATTTTGCCCTCAATTCAAAATGATTGAATCAACTCCTACTCACAACAAATTCTTCATCAAAACCACTTGCAGCTTTTAAATCATTGAAAATACATCGAGTTTTTTGTTCCACTAAAGTAAGGCTTAATAAGAACCGAAGCACCTGTTCTCACTAACCTACAAATATTACCTAAAAGCGCAGGAACTGATCTCGTTTGTAACCCACACTGCCTGAATATGAAAATAACACTAAATTTGCACTTACCGTATTTTATGCAGTTACTAAGTAGGCAGTAGGATCCAGAATCCATGCTCTGGGCCAGTGTGCTATATTGCATCTGTTCTATTAATGTTAAGTATTAATATCTATAATTAAAATTTATTTTCTTCTAAAGTTTAGCACAATCCTGACATGAAACAGATGCTCAAGAAATAATTATTTGCATAAAGTACCTCAACCATTTAAAGAAATTCACCTACTTACATGCATTTTTGCTGTTATGTGATTAGCTCTTGATGATGTATTTTTAGTGAGCCAACAAGCAAGTGATGACCCTGGAGGACTTTTCTGGCCTCTTTCCACTGACTCATTTCTATTGTCTTCATCTTTACAATGACTCTAAGATATGTTAATTACATTGACACTTAGAAGAAAACATTTCATTTTTTGTCTGTGTTTGTTTAATTGTGAATTAGGTGAGCAGACATCAGTTTCACATTCAACAATTTATAGACATTTCATTTCATCTCATTGGTTGCATTTCTCTCAATGTAACATCAGATCTTTTCCCCACTTCCTCTCTGTGGTCCCTATTTCCATTCCTCCTTCTCTTCCAACTCTTCTGGACTTTGTCCTTGAGCTAATGCTGCCCTTTTGATTTCAAATGGTTCATCACTTTGAGAAGTATGAAGCTCACTAGTGCTATTGTTCCTCTTCTTGTTGTTAAGTGCCGTCAAGTCAGTTTCAACCCATAGCAACCCTGTATAGAGTTTCTGAGGAGTGGCTGGTGGGTTTG
>NW_006408590.1:837809-848404 GCF_000296735.1 Chrysochloris asiatica | reverse complement strand
GGCCCATTAGTTCACTGAACTAATTGTTTGCATGTTTCTTCCCTCTTTTTGCCTCTGGATACAGAGAGACCAATCATTACACCTTACATGGCTGCTCACCAGCTTTTAAAACTCCAGTTGCTACTCAACAAAGTAGGATGTAGAACGCTGTTTTTGTGGATTATGTTATGACAGTTGACCTTTGTGTCTCCTGAGACTATGGCCCGGATATCCTAAGCACATCAACTCATTCCCTCAAGGTGTTTGGTTATGTCTAAGGAGAAAACATTTCATTTTAAAATTATGTACTTTCCAAGATAATGCCAACAAAACTGAAGACATCAAACTATTTCAGAAGGAGAATAATGTCATCTTAGAAAGTAGTATTTTACTAGGTGACCTTAGGCAAGTCATTAGACATCTCTTAGACTTAGAGTCCTCATCTGGAAGTTTAGGGACTGGACATCCTGATCATAAAGCGCTAACATTTCAAGATTCACTATTATGTGTTTCTTTCTTCTTTGATATCACACAGAATGCAGAAATAAATAGAAATCTGAACTATATAGAATATATTTTCCAAATCCAAAGAGTGAAACAGAAATAAAAGCAATTTTGATTATAGAATTATTATTCTTAACAACAACAACAACAAAACAAAACTTCCCTGTTGAGGTGATTCCAACTCTGGGCAACCCCATGTGGGTCAGAGTAGAATTGCACTCCAGTGACTGATTTTTTTGGACTAGATTACCAAAGTGCCTTTGGGTAAACTGAAACCACTAACCTTTTGGTTAGCAGCTGAACATATAACCTTTTGCACACCTCCCCCCCACCCCCCCAGGGACTCAGATTATCATTATCGTTGTTGTGACGTGCTGTTGAGTCAGTTACAATTCATAGTGACTCAATTTAGAGGTTCCAAGGAACAACTGGTGGGTTTGAAATGCTGACCTTGAGGTTAACGGTTCATTGCTTATCCTAGATTACCACACCAGAACTCCTCATAAATTTGCACAGCATTAGTAGCAGTATTGTTGTTGCTAAGTGTCATTGAATCAATTCTGACTCATAGCGAGCCTGTGTAGGGTTTCTGAGGCTTGAAATCTTCATGGGAGCAGTAACCCTTATTTTTCTCTGGCAGTAGTAATAATAGTACATGTTAATTTAATATGCCTTTACATTTATGCAGGGTTTTCCAAGATTTGCAAAGACTTTCACCCCCATTGTTACGAGGTCTCCATACTATTGAGAAACATTGCAACAAAAACATGAAAAAGGATATATAGAAAGTCTATAACCTGTTTATTTAGCATTTATTAGGCATCCATCAGTTCTAAATTCTGTAAAGAAACTTGAAAGATACACCCTAGACTCAAGACTCCTGACACCTAAAAGGTAAGATAAGCAAGCATATGCCACTACAAATTACAAGAATGAGTCTCTTGCAAACAATGGGCTGCCTAAAACATCTAGGGAACCAGGCAAAAGGCCATTCCAACATTCCTCTCCTTTAATAATAATCCCTTCCTAGTGAGTGGTGCGTGGAGTCCTGGTGTGGCGCTGTGGGTTAATGCGCCACACTGCAAAGCTGTTTGAACTGAAAGGTCGGTGGTTCAAGCTCACCAGTCGCTCCTCGGAAACTCTGTATAGGGTCGCTATGGGTCGGATCTGACTCGACGGCACTTAACAACAACAACAACAAGTGAGTGTTGCATAGGAGTTTTCAGAATATTTCACACGACCTTCGTATTTAATTCTGGAATAGACACAGATATCACTACCACCATTCTTCCACGTTTTGGTAGTTTTTTATTATTCTTATTTTACGGATGGGGAAATTGTGATTCAAAACTATAAAATGACTTGCCTTAGGTCAATGAATTAGTAAAATGCTGATAGAAGCCTTCTGATTTCAAACCCTGCCTTCTTATCACTTTGAAGCTGTTTAACTGCCATCAGTGTTTCACAGAAATCAGCAGTGTGGCTGAAAGGCTCTGGAGGTTTTAGTTACCATCTGAGAGTAAGATAGAAGAAGCAAGCAAACCCAGGTACATGGAGGGGAAAGAAAAATGATTTTTAGTTATCTATCTTAAAGATTTTGGATAGAAAAGGTATTTTTATCTCCATTTGTTGTTGTTTTTAAGTGCCATCCAGTCAGTTCTGACTCATATGAACCTTTATGCTGTTGTTGTTGTTTGGTGCCATCGAGTTGCTACCAACTCATAGCGACCCTATGCACAAAAGAACGAAACACTACCCAGTCCTGGACTAATTGTTGCCATGTTTGAGCCCATTGATGCTGCCACTTTGACAATCCATGTTACTGGTGGGTCTTCCTTTTTTCCCGTGACCCTCCACCTTACCAAACATGATATCCTTCTCCAGCCACTGGTCCGTTCTAACAATAAGTCTGAAGTATGAGAGATGCAGTCTGGTCATCCTGGCTTCCAAGAAGCACTCTGGCTGTATTTCATCCAACACATCCAACACTCTGGCTGTACTTCATTTAACACATTTGTTCTTTTGGCAGCCCATGGCACTTTCAATATTCTCCTCCAATACCATAACTCAAAAACAATGATTCTTCTATGGTCTTCCTTATTCACTCTTTGACTTTCGCATCCATATGAGGCTATTGAAAATACCATGGCTTGGGTCAGGTGCACCTTAGTCCTCAAGCTGACATATTTGCTCTTCAACACTTTAAAAAGTTCTTATGCAGCAGATTTGCCTAATGCAATACGTTATTTGATTTCTTGACTGCTGCTTCCATGAGTATTGATGGTTGGTCCAAGAAAAATGAAGTCTTTGACAACTTCAGTCTTTTCTCCATTGATAAGAACTTTGTTTATTGGTCCAGTGGTAAGAATTTTTGTTTTCTTTACATTGAGCTGCAACCTATTCCAAAAGCAGTGCTCTTTGATCTTCATCAGTAAGTATTTTAAATCTTCTTCACTTTCAGCAAGCAAGCTTATATCATCTGCATATCGCAAGTTATTAATGAGTCTTCCTCCAATACTGAAGCCACGTTTTTCTGAACCCAGCTTCTCAGATTGTTTGCTCAGCAAACAGATTGAGTAAGTCTGGTGAAAGAATACAACCTTGTCACACACCTTTTTTAATAGTGCTAGTGCTGACATAGCATTGTTGTGGTTATCTAGTGCTGCTATAACAGAAATACCACAAGTGGATGGTTTTAGCAAACAGGAATTTATTTTCTCATATTTTAGTAGGTTGGAAGTCCAGATTCCGGATGTCAGCTCTAGGAGAAGGCTTTTTCTCTCCGTTGTCTCTAGGGAAAGGTCCACGTCTCTTTGGCATTTCTGCTCCTGAGAAATCTTCATGTGGCTTGGTATCGCTCTTCCCCTATCTCCGCTCTGCCCTCTTGTTTAATGTCTTTTTAAAATCTAAACAGAGCTTGACTAAAGATGCATGCTATACTAATCCTGCCTCATAACATAACATGACAAAGACACCTTATTCCCAAATGGGACTATAACCACAGACATAAAAGGTTTGGATTTATAACCCATATTTTTAGAGGAGACATAATTCGATCCATAGCAGTAGCCTTGCTGTAACATTCTACCTGGAACCCAGTATGACCTTGACACCTTTTGGCAGTGGTGCCAGGTGGGAGGTTGGTGCCCAGCAAAAGTGATTTACCAGGGATCTTTGATATAACAAAGCAGATGCCATGTAGGGAACCACAGGAAAAAGTGTTTGATACACATGCAGCAGCCCCTGTGGGCTCTGGGAAATAATTATAGAAGGGGGGACCTTTTAAATACTACCAGAAGTATTATAAGAAAACAATTAGGTATGTGGGGGTGGAGGTGGGGCAGAAGCAATAAACGACAGGTTAGACATGGCAACTCCTGGGATGTAAATACAAACGCAGGCAACTAGACGGATTGGGACCAGATGATCCGAAAGAATTTAATGAGGTTGAAAATTCAGGCCAGTGATGTGAAATGCAGATGGCCTCTGAGTTGCCAATTAATAGTTATACAATCTTTTTTTTCCCCTTAATACAAATGGTAACCTGCTGATAAACAAAGATGTTTCTCCTCTTTTAGTTGAGTACCATTGCACACATTCTCATTAGGGACTCAGAGAGCAGAAAGCAGGGCAGTCACTGTAGGAGAAAAGTGAGGATTTTCTTGCTATCAAATATGGTGATTAGTATCACATTAACCCTGAAAGACCCAACAGGAAATTAGGTGCCCTGGGGACTCAGGAACACGTAGACATCCTATTCATAAGAGAGGAGCAGATCTGAGTGAGAACATTGTAATAGAAAGACAGAGCAAAGTTTTGTGGTCATACAACTTGGAGCCAGAGAGACCTAACATCAACTTATGGCTTCACCACTCACCAACCTTGTGACTTTGAGCATGTTAATTAACTTTTCTGTTCTTCACTTTCTCTTTCTGCAAAACTGGGATAATAATATGTAAAGGCAATAATTACATAAAGTGCCTTTTACTTTTCCTGTTACAAGCTAGAACTCTTGATTAACCCAACTGTAATTTTCCTTCCCAGTCCCACTTTCAACACTCAGATGCTCATGAAAGTTAGAAATGTGGGGCCAGTTGGGTACTGGAGCACACAGGAACACACTCCACCAGATTTAAGGCAGCTTCCTTAGATTTGGCCTGCTCTTTGTTTGGGAATGCCAGCTTTGGATTTTCAGATGTGTTTTTTTTCAACAAGAGCTAGAAACCTGGTATTTTATGTGAAATCCCCCATTTTTAATTTGCAACCAATTCAAATTTTTTTTACAAACACTTTACAAGACAAATCCACAACAGGCTATAATCAGCCCTTCACTGCTGGTTTGCATTTTCTCCTCTGGCCCTGTTTTGAGGGAAGTGGTAACGATGGAATCCCAGCTTTAACCTTTCCTCTGAAACCAGTGTAAACCTCTCAAGGCACCACTGGGACCAGCTAAACAGAAGGCCATGTTGAGGAAAAAGGGAAGGTGAGACTCAGGAATTGTTCCTGTAGCTCTAAAGAGGCGCTTGGTTATCCATCTTCCATCAAAGGCTCCCATGTGCCACTGAAGCTCTCAGAAGTTCTAGGGAATTACACTTCATGAGCTCCCATCTTCCCACGCTGGAGCAAAGGTGCTATGAGGCTAAAGTCTCCACCAGATTGGAATTCCAGACTCTAGGAAGCATTCTAACTTCCTGGTTCTCTTCTGGGATCACTACACTACTCCTGCAAGAAATGTGCAGTAGAGATTATCCTTTATACAAAACTGAAGTATTATATTTAGAAAGCGTGTTGGGAAATTGATTGATTTTGACATTATCTCTCAGGCTGTTTAAGTTTAAATGAGAAACAAATCATTTTAGGAATCAGGTAGAGGAGGAAATGTCACTGAGAGAAACAGCCATAAACAAATGCAACTGGAGGTCCCTCCGGAGAGGCTGGCGACAGAGAAGTTAACACATTAAAATAAGGTCATGACCTCAGTGGATTAGGAGGCTATCAAATTCACAAACAGCATGATGACAGTTAAAGGAATCCTAGCCTATCAGAGAGGAAACTCTCTCCCATGGATTTTAGCTTCAGTTAATGGACAATTTTTTTTGCCAGGAATGGATGTTGAATTTTGTTAAATGCCTTTTCTTCTTCAACTGATAGGACCATGTGGCTCTTTTCCTTTGTTTTATTTATGTGTTGGATTGTTGTTATGTGTTGCCAAGTCAAAGAGACCCTGCATAGGATATCAAAAGCTGTAAATCTTTGCAGGAGCAGAAAGCTTCTGAGCAGCTGGTGGGCTTGAACTGCTGACGCTGTTGTTCATAGTCCAATGCTCATCATACAGAGGTAACACACTCCCCTATGTGGTGGATTACAATGATTGTTTTTCCAGTATTGAACCGTCTTTGCATACCTGGTATAGATTACACTTGGTCATGATGTCTTGGTTTTTAGGTATGTTGTTGAATTCTATTGGCTAGGATTTTGCTGAGAATTTTTGCATCTATGTTCATGAGGGGTATTGGTCTATACTTTTCTTTTATAAAGATGTCTTTGCCGGGCTTTGGTATGAGATTTATGTTGGCTTCATAAAGTGTATTTGGGAGCTTTCCATCCTTTTCTCTGTTCTGGATTAGCTTGTATAGAATTGGTGTCAGCTCTTCTCTAAATATTTGGTAGAATCTGGGCACAGGCTCTTTTAGTTGGGAGTTTTTTAATGAACTGGTCAACTTCTTCTTTTGTTATAGGTCTGCTCAACTTTTCTGCTTAATTGTATGTTAGCATATGCAGGTTGTGTTTTTCTAAAAATTTAACCATTAATTCTTCATTATTAAATTTGTTGGAGTACAATTTTTCATAGTATTCTGTTATTTACCTTTTTATTTCCGCTGGTTCTGTTGTGGCATCACCCACATAATTTCTTAATGGTTTCATTTAAAGCTTTACACTGCTTTTGTCGTGTCCCAAAGGTTTTAATATGTTCTGTTTACCTTTTCATTCATTTCAAGGAATTTTTTTTAATTTCATTTTTTATTTGCTTTATTATCCAGTAGCTTTTAAGCAGTAGCTTTTAATAATTTAAGAAATTATTCAATTTCTATGTATTTTTACCTTGATCTTCCTATTACTGATTTATAATTTTATAGCATTGTGAGCTGAAGAAGTGCTTTTTTGTATTTTCATGTTTTTAAATTTATTGAGGTTTTCTTTGTGGCCTAACATATGATCTATTCTGACAATTGTTCCATGTGCACTGGAAAAGAGTGTGTATTATTCTGTTATTGGGTTGAATGCTCTATGTAAGTCTATGAGGTCAATTGGCTGATTATGTTGTTTAATTCTTCATTAAAAGTGATTTACTAAAATGTCTTACTGTTATTTTATTGGACTCCTGGTATGGTGCTGTAGGATCAGCACCAGACTGTGAACCACAAGATCAGCAGTTCAAACCTGCCAGCTGCCCTTAAAAAGACCCTATACAGGGTCGCTATGAGTTAGAACCAACTCAACAACATCAACTATTACTGTATTGAGTACTGGTGTGTTGCTGTAGGATAAGCACTGGACTGTAAGTTTGGTTTGAGATGCAACGTCTCAACTCACCAGTTCAAACTCACCAGCCACACCTCAGAAACCCTATACAGGGTTTCTATGAGTCGGAACTTATTTGATGACACTTAACAACAATAACAACAGCTATTATTGTAGAGTTGTCTATTTCTTCATTTTGATTAGAGTTGTATTTATGTATAGTGAGGCTATTTCATTGAGAAGATAGATATTTATTATGGTTATGTCCTCTTGTTGAATTCATCTTTTAATTATGAGATAATATCCTTCTTTGTTTCTTATGATAGCTTTTCCCTTAAAGTCTACTTTATCAAAAATTAATATTGTCACTCCTGCTCATTTTTGATTGCTGTTAGCTCGATATATTTTTCCTATTCTTTGATGTTTAGTCTATTTTTGTCTTTATGTATAAGGTGTCACTCTTGTAGACAGCATATTGAAGAATCCCATTTTCTTATCATTCTGCTAGTCTCTATCTCTTGACTGGTGCAAATCCACTTACATTCAGTGTAATAATCGACAGGAATGAATTGATTGCTGTCTTTTTGTGGGTTTTTTTGTGTGTGTTCATTGCTGCTGGCGTTTGTTCCACATAATTTTCTGTGTGGAGTTCATTTGTTAGTGTTGTCTTGTTATTTTCTTTAGTGATGCTCCTGGTGTAAGTCTATAGTATCAGCACTGGATTGTTTTAAAGTGAGGAAACAGCGAGAGAAGGAGACTAGATGGTGAATGCCTCGCCAGATGCTACTCAACCATCTTGTGAACAGCTATGGCTGTGAAAAGAGGCCAGGCAGAGCAGATTCACAAGGGTGACAAAAAAATTCCAATTTCTTCTTTTTCCTCACGCTCCCCTAGTGACCCGAAATGTGGCCAGCTCCCATCATCATCCACCCCCAGCACAGACCCTCCTCTACAAGCGTTCAGAGCCATGTGGTTAGGAGCCACATGGTTGGGAGTCATACCAGTGTGAGGAAGAGGCCAGCTGAGCAACTGTGGGGTGCTGCTTGGTGCCTGGATTCAGATAGGCTCAGCTCCAGACATACCAAATCTGCAGCCAGCAGACCAGTGCTTAACCAGTCATACTTCCCCCAGCTTCCCTGTGATCCTAATAGATGCTGAAACCAGCTCCATCAAGGGCCCCAAAAACTACTTCTGGATTGAGTGTCCTGAACATCGATAACATCAAGGCCAATAGGAACTCTATTTAGAGCCAGGAACTCTGCTGTTATAGCCCTTCCACAGCCACATCATGAGCTCCTTGAATTGTAGGAGTCCCCCAGAGGATTTCTCGCTTCCGGTTCCAACAATTGTACTGTTTGCTTTTACAAATATGACAATCCCACAGTGTGACAGAGACATTTGAACATTTTAGCTCACATAATGAAATAAGAGAGAATGGTTCAAACACATGACCAAGATGCAGAGCAAGAAAACATTTCTGAGGAAGAAAATGTAATGGATTTAACTGAAAAAGAATTCAAATTAATGATAATGAGTAACCTTTAAAGGATCTATAGACAGGTCAAGGAAAGCAAGGAGAATACAATAAAATTTTAGAAGAATTCAGGAAAACACTATAAGAACAAACAGACAAAATAAATGCAAATTTGGAAACAACACAAAGTCTGTAAGTAGATATCCAGAAGATTAATACTAAGATTTCAGAAATGGACAATACATTAAAAGGGCAAAAGAGTAGATGGGAAGCAATGGAAGTCTGAATTTGTGACCTTGAAGATAAATCTCTCAATATTATTATGCTAGAAGAATAATCAGAAAAAAGTGAAAAATCCAAAGAAAGGCTAAGAGTTCAGTGTGACATCATGAATAGGAGCAACTTATGGGTGATCAGAGTCCAGAGAAGGAATAAGCACAGAGAAAATTGCTGAAGTGTTGTTGGAAGAAAACTTCTGCAATATCATGAAAGATGAGAAGGTATGCATACAAGAAGCAGAATGAACCCCAAACAGGCTAGATGCCAAAGGAAAATCAGCAAGACATATCATAATCAAACTCTCCAAATAAAGACAAGGAAAGAATCCTGAGAGCCGCTCAGGAAAAACAAAAAGTTAACTACAAAGGAGAACCAATAAGATTAAGTTACGATTTCACAGCAGAAACCATGTAGGCAAAACTCTGAAAGAAAAAAAATTGCTACCAAAACTGTTCCTCAACTATGATAGTGAAATTTTAACATTTCCAGATAAGCAGAAAATGCTAACGGGTATTCTTTGAACTGAGAACCAACAGCAGGCAACCTGAGATTACCATACATGAAAACACCACCCAGAAGTCAATCCAGATATAGAAATATTTAAAGTAAAACAGACCTACAAGACTGAAAATAGGAAACCAGAGATATCAATGTATAATGAAGTCAACTACAAAGCAAATATAGAGAATAGTATAGATACATAACTTCCAAATGGCGAGGAAGTCAAGTAGATTTCGAGATAAAACAGATTGTTTTAAGCAAGGAAAATAAATAAATAAATTACAGGATAACCTCAAAGAAATTTCATACATCTGTACATCAAAATTAAAAAAAGAAAATCAGAAATATTTAGTAAATATTAACACAACAGAAATGAAAATAAGAAAACCCATAAGCAAAATGAACTTAGCATAGAAAATCATGTGGAACAAAGTATTCAGCATCACCACAAAAACACACACACAGAAAAATGACAATAATCAGTTCATACCTTTGATAATTACACTGAATGTAAATTGGTTAAATGTACCAGTAAAGAGACAAAAAGAGCAGAGTGGATAAGAAAACAGGATCCTTCAGTATGCTGTCTACAAGAGACATATCAAAAAGATGGAGACAGCCTAAATGCCCATCAACAGAAAAATGGTTAAATAAAACTTTGGTACATACACACAATGGAATATTACAAATTGTTGAAGAATATTGATGAATCTGTGAAACACCTCACAACACAGTTGAACCTGGAGGATATTATGCTGAGTGAAATTAGTCAATCACAAAAAGACAACCAACGCTATAAAAAGTTGATAGAAGTTTTCTTGATAAAAGAAACAATCTAAAATGGTTATCGGGGAGGGAGGGAAAAATATTCAATAGCTAGAGAATAGACACATGTTAATATGTGTGACAGGGCAGGCAATATACAACACAGCAGTCAAGAAATCAAATTAGGTAAATCTGCTGCACAATACCTCTTTAAAGTGTTCACGAGCAAAGATGTCAGTTTGAGGATTAAGGTGTTCCTGACCCAAGCCATAGTTTTTCAATAGCTTCATATGCATGTGAAAGTTGGACAATGATTAAGGACGACCTTAGAACAATTGATGCCTTTGATTTATAGTGTTGGAGAATATTAAAAGCATCAGGAACTGCTAGAAGAACAAATAAACCTGTGTTGAAAGAAATACAGTCAGAATGTTTCTTGGAAGCCAGGATGGTGAGACTAAGTTTCTCATACTTCAGATGTATTACAGGAGGCATCAGTATCTGGAAAAGTGGTTACGAATCGGGCTGCGAATCTTAAGGTCAGTGGTTCGAAACTACCAGCCACTCCTCA
>NW_006408590.1:833990-837311 GCF_000296735.1 Chrysochloris asiatica | reverse complement strand
CCCAATGAGATGGATTGGCCAAGTGGCATCATAAATGGGCTCAAGTGTGGCAACAGTAGTGAGGTTGGCCCAGGACCAGGCAGTGTTTCTTTCTGTTGTGCGTAAGGTTGCTATGAGTTGGCACTGACTCGATCGCACCTAACAACAACAACAAAGTAGAGGATCAGCGAAAAAGAGAAAGACCCACGATGAAATGGATTATCACAGTAGCAGCAGCAAAGAGCTCAAGCTTAGTGATTACGAGAGTAGCACAGGACCAGGAAGTGTTTCATCCTTTTGCGTATAAGATCGCTATGAGTGAGAACCAACTTAACAACAAGAAACAGGAAAAGCGAGAAGCTGATACTTTTGACCTCTGAAATGGTTAAGTTTTCAGTCACAGAAACTGGAATGTAGTTGATATTCTAGTTACCATATGAAGGTTTTCATAGACATATCAATGCCTTAGTTTATTTTGTTTTCTGTCCTCCAGTATCTTAAAATCCTATTGAGAGGATAAGATTAAAATTGTTGTAAAGGAAAAAAATCTCAGATCTTAAATGAAAATTCAGAGGATTTATTCAGCATTAGAGAGACAATCACATGGAAGATCACCATTTTATACAGGTTTAAACATAGCAATTTCAAAGAGCAGATTCTGACAGGTATAGAGAAAGGAAGAAAGGGAAAACAATAAAATCATTGATCAATTCTTTTTGATTGTGGTCACAAAATGGAGGGCTAAAGAAGTGACGAAAGGTTTCCAGTGGACACAATGATTAGATATGTTTGTCGTTGTTGTTAAGTGCCTTTGAGTTGCTTCCAACTCATAGTGACCCTGTATAGGGTTTTCGAGAAGCAGTTGGGTTTGAGCCACTGATCATGCAGTTCAAACTGACCTTGCTGTCCAGTGCTTATCTTACAGTGCCAGACTAGAACTTGAATAAGTGTGGTACAGAATACAACTGTGGTGTACCCTTTTCCTGGTTTTAAACCATTCAATATCTCCTTGTTTTGTTTGCACAACTGCCTCTTGGTCTATGCATAGGTTCTTCTGAGCACAAATAAGTGTTGCTGAATACTCATTTTCTGCAATGTTGTCCATAGCTTATCGTGATCCATACAGTAGAAAGCCTTTGCATACTCAATAAGTCAGAGGTAAACATCCTTCTGGTATTCTCTGCATTCAGCCAAGATCCCACCTGATGTCAGCAATGATATCCTTCATTCCACATCCTCATCTGAATCTGGTTTGAACCTCTGGCAATGTACTGTTGCAGCTATTTTTAAATTATCCTTAGCAAAATTTTGTTTGCATCTGATCTTAATGATATGGTCTGATGAGTTCCGCATTCTGTTGGGTTACCTCTCTTTGAAATGGATACAAATATGAATCTCTTCCAATCAGTTGGCCAGGTAACTGTCTTTCAAATTTCTTGACATAGATGAATGAGTGCCACCAGTGCTAAATCAGTTTGTTAAAAGATTTCAATCTGTACTCCACCAATTCCTGGTGCCTGTTCTTTGCCAATGCCTTCAGTGCACTTTGGACTTCTTCTCTCAGTACCATTGGCTCTTGATCATGTGCTATTTCTTGAAATGGTGAACATCAGCCATTTCTTTTTAGTACAGCGATTCTGTGTATTCCTTCCATCTTCATTTGACTCTGCCCATAGAATCCTTCAATGTTTCAAGTTGAGACTTTAAATTTCCCTTCAGTTTTTTCAGCTTAAGAAATGCTGAGCATGCTCTTCCCTTTGGGGTTTCTAACTCCAGGTCTTTGACCATTTCTTTATAATACTTCATTTTGTCTTCTCAAGCTGCCCATCAAAATTTTCTGTTCAGCTATTTTACCTCCTTATTTCTTCCATTTGTCTTAGCATCTCTATGCTGGAGGATACATTTCAGAGTCTCTTGTGACATCCATTTCGGTTTTTTCTTATTTTTTGTCTGCTTAATGACCTTTTGCTTTCTTTGTGGATGATGTTCTTAATGTCATCCCACAACTCTTCTAGTTATTGGTCATTAGTATTTAATGTATTAAATATATTTTTGAGATGATCTCTAAATTCAGGTGGGATATTTTCAAGATCTTATTTTGGCTCTTGTGGACTTGTTTTCATTTTCTTCAGCTTCAGCCTGAACTGGCATCTGAACAATTGATGGTCTATACCATAGCCTGGCCATAGCCAGGTTTTGGCTAATGATATGGAGCTTTTCCATGTTCTCCTCTCATAGATGTAATCAGTTTGATTTCTGTGTATTCCACCTGGTGAGGTTCATGTGTATAGTCATCTTTTATGTTGCTTAACAATTAAAAAGTCATTGGTCTTGTAAAATTCTATCATGCTATCTCCAGCATAGTTTCTATCACCACAGTCATATTTTCCAACTACTGATCCTTCCTCTTTCTTTCCAACTTTTGCATTCCAATCACCAGTAATTATCAATACATCTTGATCGCATGTTTGATCAATTTCAGACTGAACAAGTTGGTAGAATTCTTGAATTTCATCATCACTAGTTTTAGTGGTTGGTGGGTTAATGTGAATAATAGTGGTTGGGGTATGGATATTATCCTCTCGCAGACAGCATTGTACTTCAAGCTGGATCTTGAAATGCTCTTTTTGTTGCTGAATGTAATGCCATTCCTCTTCAATTTGTCTTCCCACCATAGTAAACCATAGGATTGTCAGATGTTCATTTCGGCTCACTAATGCCTACGATATGGATCTTTATGTGTTCCATTTCATTTTTGACAATTTCCAATATTCCTAGATTCATGTGTTATATATTCCATGTTCTGATTATTAATGGATGTTTCCTGGGTTTTCCCTCTCATTTTGAGTATTGCCCCATCAGCAAATGAAATTCCTGAAAGGCTTGCTCCATTTGCATCATCATTATCAACTTTACTTTGAGGAAGCAGCTCTTCCTCAGTTGTATTTTTAATGCCTTCTAAACTGAGGAGGGCTCATCTTCTGGCCTTATGACCTAACAATATTCTGGTGCTGTTTTTAGTATTCTGGTGCTACCTAACAATGTTCCCCTGTAATTCATAAGTTTTTCAGTGACTAAATATTCAGAAGTAGTTTGTCTCTCCTTCTTCCTAGTCTGTCTTAGCCTGGAAGCGCAAATGAAACCTGACCACCATGGGTATTCTGTGCTGGTATTTAAAATACCAGTGGCATAGCTTCCAGCATCACAGCAACACACTAGCCACCACGGTATAATAAAACTGGCAGACGAGAGAACAAACAAGATGGCGGATCGGGTGGACGTATAGCAGAGAGCTCCGCCAACAACAACACAGAATACCCGACCAAGCAGGTTCAGGGGATG
>NW_006408590.1:826229-830570 GCF_000296735.1 Chrysochloris asiatica | reverse complement strand
ACTGATGGTATTTGGAGGGGATTATAATCAATGTAATGAAACAAGTTATATGAATTGTTGAATGTGAAACTGATGATGTGCCCTGTAAACTTCCACTCAATCCACAATAAAAACCTTAAATTAAAAAAAAACAAAAAGCTGGCAGACGAGTGGTGGGCTGTTCCTGCTACAGTCTCTTAAATGCTTGACAAAGTAATGGGATTGCTATTGGAGTGTGATTTAACTAGGGAAAAGAAGCAGCTCTCAGCTTAACCATAATCTAGCAACTGTCACACACTCTGCAATAGGACCATGTTGAAAGCTTTGATTAGAATGAAATTCATGATTATCACTATATTTCTTTACGTCATGCTAGCCATGACCAGAGGAGCTAGTGGTACTGTAGGATAAGCACATAATCAACTAGCTGCTCCTTGGAAGAAAGGTGATGCTTTCTGCTCCCATAAACCCTATGTAGGGTCACAGATGTTGGAAACAACTCTATGGAGTTGGGTTTTGGTTTTTATGACTTTGAGTACACAGGACAGTTGGAATACTGTTAATGGTAGGTCAAACTAACTGGGCCATTCTAACCTGCCCCCCTCCACACATACACACTCCTACCCTGATATTACTGGATCTTTGCCCGAATTAACTGAAAATTGAGCAGTAGATGTGAAGTCAAGTCTGAGGTGTTAATTTTAGTATCTATCTTTATGGAAGCCATTGGGGGCTAGAGTCAGAGAAAAGAAGGAGATGAAGATGGGAAGCAGAAAAGACAAACTTGTCTGCCTTGCAGCTTTTTAACTCTAATCTCTAGAGTTAAGTGCAATAAATAGTAACACTCCTAAAGGAGTGGGATTGGCAATGTAGTTGACAGAGACCATAAGCCACAGTCACACTTACAGTGTATCTCTGGTGTGGTAGAGTTGTTGTGTCTCCTGTCTGTCCTTGTTTTTCCCTGAAACCTGTCATCTCCTAGTGGGATAGTATATATAATATTTTAATATTTAGTATAAAACACATACAAGTAGTGCTTCATCTGCCAGTATCATGTTCCTAGAAGTATATTTAGAATTTTAAGCTGTTCCAACTATTACACATTTTGCCAAATTTTAGTCATTGAGGGAGTTGTGTTTAAACATCTGTTGACTGCAGATGTTGAGCAGTGTGAAATATTCTTTTAGGATGCCAAATTGCAATTAAAATCATAATATTTTTCTTAGTAACACATCATGCTGCATCAGTGGAAATTCAGAAAGATTTAACTCAATGAACAATGAATGGCAATAATTTTCAAAACAAATCGGCTAGGGCTGAGCAGAGGAGACTTAACTAAGTAATAGTAAATCATCAAAGCCAAATTTCCAAGTTCTTGATGAGATCTCATTTTTTTGAAGCCTGGCAATGGTCAGGTGTAGTAAAATGAAAGGAAGGGCACCTTTTTGGCTCAGAAAATGAAGCTAGTTGGGTAAGAATGTCTTCTCTTATATTGATTGTGCCAATACTACCTGAAGATGTCAGAGTTTAAAACATGAAATGCCAGCTATTCTCTTGAACGCCAACATGGGGGTGTCTTATTTATACTTGGATTCTAGATTCAGGAAAAAGTGTGTGGAACATTGTCTGGACTTGCCTCAGATTGGATGATGAGCTCCACTCGAGTTAATGAAATAAGCCTACCTGCAACATGAGCACAGAGAGGTTTTCTTCTGTGCTTCCTAGGACCTGGAGCTGCCTTCTTTGGGTTCCTGAGCGGGAAAGTAGAAACAAGACATAAAGTTCCAAGAGAGCTGTCTCTTTAGTGTTAATTAAATATCATCAAGAGACCTCACAGTTCAAAACAGCTCTTTTCCCTGCCTAAAATTCTGTTAGATTTTTTTCTCTAGGTGTAAAACCTTGAAAGCTCCCTATTGTTCATGTTGTTGTTGTTGTTAAGTGCCATCGAGTCGGTTCGGACCCATAGCGACCCTGTACAGGGTTTCCGAGGGTGTAAATCTTTACGGGAGTAGAAAGCCTCATCTTTCTCCCGCGGAGCGGCTGGTAGTTTCGAACCGCTGACCTTAAGGTTCGCAGCCCGATTCGTAACCACTACGCTACCAGAGCTCCTTAGTAGGACAATAAAGGCATTAGTAGTCAATCACTATCTTTCATTTTTTTCCATTTCAGTTTTATACCAAATTTTGTCTGCTTTCTAAAATTATGTTTTGTATTTTCATGAGGATTGGGCCTATATGTGTAACTGGTTCCTCTTATTTGTTGAATAAATTAGTCCAAGACATCAGTTTAGTTTCAGAGTGTGCAGGAGAAGGTAAAATCCCCACTGAATAGTTTTCATCTTATCTAGATGGGTCTGGTGGAAGGAGATGGAGGTAAGATTCTTATGATTCAATAGTGCATAATTGTTATGACTAATTGCAACTCTCACAATCTGTAAAAGTACAAGTTTTGTCACAAAAAGGGGGGAGTAGTTAATCTTACAGTCCAGGAACAGAGGACCCTAGGGTCATCAAGGGAGAAGAGCGTAAGCAGACTGTGGGACCCTATCCAGAGGAGCAGCAAACCAGAGATGGAGGCAGAGATGAGGACATGGAGAGAGAGCAGCTGAGGACTCTAGACTCATGGAAAGAGAAAGGCTGTGTGCTGGTGGTCAGGAGGGTAGGTTTGCAGAAGGTGCCCTTTGTTTTTTTTTTAATGATTATATATTCCTAACTGTTTTATGTACATCCTCCCCAAAAAACAAACAAACAAAGGGATTTTGAGTGTTGTTCTAAATTTTTCTCCCACTGTATCCATAATCCCTTCATTTTTAATGTGGTCCCTTTCAGAACAATTGTTAGCAAATTCCTGCCATTTTGTAATCTAGTCCTAAAAAGAGATTCAACATATCAGAGATTTAGATGAGTATCAGCGCATTGTGATTTCCTCCTGTTTTATTTCATCCTTCAAATATTGTTCTAATATGTTCAATCAAAATAATGTATAATACCAATGATAACATCTGACATTCTTAATTATCCCCTAGATCATGGTATTGTACTAAGGATTTCATATAGTCTTCTTTTAAATGTTCAAATATACCAGGCACCATGTTATGTTCTTTGCAGAAGTTACATAATTTAACCTTTATGGCAGGCATTGGAAATAGATACTATTATGATCTTCATTACCCATATGAGAAAACAGAGTCTCTTTAAAGTGAACTTTTTGGTGGGAAGGGAGGATGCTTAGAGAGTTGGATAACAAATATCATATGCCTTCTGATGGGATGTGCTGTGTAGTACATGACACCACATATAAAATGGTCTTGCCAAAAAGAGTTGAAGATGAATCTAGTTCAACCTTCAGATCTAATTTTCAGTTTATTGAAAACATAGTGGCAAAGGGTCCATCTGACACAAAGAAGAAACAAACAGAAAAATAAAGAAACTGGCACTGTAGGGTGACTGACTTGACTTCTTTATATCAAATACATATATTGTTAGGTGCCATCGAGTCATTTAAGACCCAGAGTGACACCTTGGCAACAGAATGAAGCACTGTCCAGTCCTGCATCATCCTCACAATTGATGTTACAATTGAGCCCATTGCTGCTGCCACTGTGCCAATCCAGCTCATTGAAGGTCTCCCTCTTTTTCCCTGACCGTCCACTTTACCAAGTGTGATGTCCTTCTCCAGGGACTAATCCTTCCTGATAACATGTCCAAAGTATGAGAGATGAAGTATGAAATCTGGCTATCCTTGCTTCTATGGAGCATTCTGACTGTAATTCTTCCAACACAGATTTGTCTGTTCGGTGTGGGGTTTTGTTTTTGTTTTGTTTTGTTTTTTGACAGTCCATGGTATCTTAATATTCTTCTCTAATACCATAACTCAAATGCATCAATAATTTTAAGGTCTTCCTTATTTGTTGTCCAACTTTCACATGTGTATAAAGTTATTGAAAATACCATGGCTTGTGTAAAGTGCACCTTAGTCCTCAAACTGACATCTTTGCTCTTGAACACTTTAAAGAGGTCTTGTGCGGCAGATTTGTCAAATGCAATACGTCGTTTGATTTCTTGACTGCTGTTTCCATGAGTGTTGATAGTGGATCCAAGCACAATGAAATCTTTGACAACTTCAATCTTTCCTCCATTTACTATCATGTTGTTTATTGGTCCAGTACTGAGGATTTTTGTTTTCTTTACTTTGAGGTGCAATCCATACTGAAAGCTGTGGTCTTTGATCTTCATCAGTAAGTCTTTTAAGACCTCTTAGCTATAAGCAAGTGAGGTCATCTGCATATTGCAGGTTGTTAATGAGTCATCTGCATATTGCAGGTTGTTAATGAGTCTTCCTTAAAACCTGATGCCATGTTCT
>NW_006408590.1:792556-825960 GCF_000296735.1 Chrysochloris asiatica | reverse complement strand
TATATATATCAACAGCTACTACTCTCTCTCTCTCGTCGCTATTGCTAGGTGCCATCAAGTTGGTTCTGAGTCATAGCTTACTCTATGCTCAACAGAATGAAACACTGCCTGGTCCTATGCCATCATCACCACTGTTGCTGCATTTGAGGCCATTAGTGGTGCAATTGAGTCAATTCATCTCATTAGGAGTCTTCCTCCTTTTCATTGACCCTCCACTTTGGAAAGCATAGTGTCCTTCTCCAGGACCAGTCCCTCCTGATAACATGTCCAAAGTTTGGTAAAACTCCTTGCTTCTAAGGAGCATTCTGGTTGCACTTCTTCCAACACAGATTTTTTCTTCTTCTGGCAGTCCATGGTACTTTCAATATTCTTCTCTAATATCATAATTCACATGCACCGATTCTTCTGCAGTCTTCCTTATCTATTGTCCAAGTTTCACATGCATATGAGGTCATTGAAAATACCCTGGCTTGGGTAAATGTCCACACACTGACATCTTTGCTCTAGAACACTTTAAAGAGGCCTTTTGCAGCATATTTGCCTAATGCAATATATCTTTTGATTTCTTGACTACTGTTTCCATGAATGTTGATGGTGAATACAAGTAAAAAAAGTCTTTGACAACAGCAATCTTTTCTCTGTGTATCATGATGTTTTCTATTGGTCCAATGGTGGAGATTTTTGTTTTCTTTACATTGAGGTGCAGTCTATACTGAAACCTGTAGTCTTTGATCTTCATAAGTAAGTATTTTATGTCCGCTATGCTCTGGTAGCGTAGCGGTTATGAATCGGGCTGCTAATCTCACAGTCAGCAGTTCGAAACTACCAGCTGTTCCGTGGGAGAAAGATGAGGCTTTCTGCTCATGTAAAGATTTGCAGCCTCGAAAACCCTGTACAGGGTTGCTATGAGTCGGAACCGACTCCATGGCACATAACAACAACAATAACATGCTTCCGGTAAGCAAGGTTGTATCCTTTGAATATCACAAGTTGTTAATGAGTCTTCTTCCAATCCTGATGCCATGTTATTCTTCATCTAATCCAGTTTCTAAGATTATTTGCTCAACATATAGATTGAATAAATATGATGAAAGCATACATCTCTCATACACATGTCCTGATTCAAAATCATTTAGTATTGTTATGATTCATGCATTGTCAATAAAGCACAAGTAGACATCTTTTTGGTATTCTGTGCTTTCAGCCAAGATTTTCCTGATGTCAGCAATGAAATCCCTCATTCCACATCTTCTGAATGTGGCTTGAACTTCTGGCAGTTCTCTGTTGATGTACTGCTGCAACCGTTTTTGTCTTCATCAAATTTTTTCTTACATGTGATGTTCATGATATTGTTCAAGGATTTCCACATTATGTTGATTCACCATTCTTCAGAATGGGTACAAATATGGATCTCCGCCAATCAGTTAGCCAGGTAACTGTCTTCCAAATTCTTTGCATAAACAAATGAACACTTCCAGGAATGCATCAATTTGTTGAGACATTTCAATGTATATTCCATCAATTCCTGGGGCCTTGTTTTTCACCAATGACTTCAGTATAGCTTGAACTTCTTCCTTCAGTATCATCAGTTTTAGATCATATGCTACCTCTTGAAATGGTTGGATATTGACCAATTCTTTTTGGTGCAGTGAGTCTGTATTCCTTCCACTTCCTTCTGATGCTTCCTTTCAATCAATCCTGCCAAATATATCATTCTTTAAGCAAACAAGCAAAACCACAAATCCCTTGCTGTTGAGTCTGTTCTGATTCTTGGAAACCCCACATGCTTTAGAGCAGAACTCAGCTGCTTAGGGTTTGTGTGTCTGCAGTCTTCACGGAAACCCATCTCTAGAGCTATCTTCCACATAGTCGCCAACCTCTCAGCCTGTAGTTGAGCATCAACTGTTTGTACCACCCAGGGACATAACAATCATTTTTTTTAGAACACCCTGTTTTTGTGAAAACAAATTTCCCATGGCCAAATTCAGTTGAGAAGATCGGACAGGATTGTTTGCTTTAGAATATCTAGGAATGTACAAGATGTGGCAAAAAAAAAAAAAAAAAAAAAAATTCTTCCTAATGAGGCCCCATAATTGTCCTGTGTCCTTGACAATATCTATCATTTTTACCCATTTGGTATCTACAAAACAGTCACCGTAACTTTCTGAGCTGACTCCTCTGACCTGGTAGATCCCCTCCAAAGCTACTCTTTTGATTGGAACTTTTTTTGGAAGGAAGCTTAATGAGACGAAGACAAGGATATTGCTGAGAGAACTTGTCTTCGGTTATCCACTGACTATAGAGATATGTTTAAACATGTTTTGTTTAGAATAAATTCATGCATATATGAACTCGAACTCTAGTAACAACACTTTTTGGCTTACTATCTTATAGTCTACCAATGAATTTTGTTGCTGCTGCTAAGTGTTGTCCAGTAGCTTTTGACTCACAGCATCTCTGAATAGGTTTTCTGAGACTTTAAGTATTTGTAGGAGCAAAAGGCCTCATCTTTCTCCAACGGAGTGTCTGTTGAGGTGGAACCCCTGACTTTGTAGTTTGTAGTCCAGTGCTTACCATATGGAGAGATTAATTTAATGTTTGGATCCTGCTTGCTTCCTAATTTGAATAAACTAATTTTTAAAAGTTGTTTTTAAGATAAAAGGGAAAATTTGAATGTGGACTTATAATTGGAGGATTGTTGTTAAGTGCCATGGAGTCAGTTCCAACTCATAGTGACCCTGTATAGGGCTTCCGAGGAATGGCTGGTGAGTTTGAACAGCCAACCCTGCAGTTCAAACCAACTTTGCAGTCCAGGCATTAAGCCACAGCACCACACCAGAACACCAGGGGAATATTCTTAATTTTGTGGGGAAAGATGATGGCATTGAAGTTTTGGAGAAAACAACAATATCATTTGCAGATACATCTAAGTATGTTAAGGGAATATAATATGAAATCTGGACTTAAAAATATTTTAGAAAGATTATGTTTTTTTAAAAGAGGTTGTTGTTGAATATTGTCAAATTTGTTCTGACTCCTAGTAACACTATATAGGGTTTCTGAGGAGCAACTGATAGATTTAAACTGCCAACCTTGTAGTTCTCAGTCCAGTGCCGATCCTACAGCTTGTTGCAAATGTGGCAAAAGTTTGTAAGTATTGAAGCCAAGTGATAGAACATTATATAGATTTCCAAATTTCCTTTGTGTTAGATACTGTTTTGAAATAAAAATTATATTTAGAATGGACAGTTTTTAGCTAGTTAATTAACCTAGTAGTTAACTAGATAACAGATCATGACAGTTCACCAAGTCTAGTTCTTTGTGCAAGCAAGGGGCTCAGTAAGTGCCTGGTGAGGTATCAGAATTGGAACATGGAAAATGCTACAGAATGAAAGGAAATGCCTTTGTACTTCTGCATATATACTCACAGCATCATGGGCTCCAATAGGAGACTTCTAATTTCTTTGAAAATGTTCACCATGCAAGTTATCTCTTTGTGGGCTCTTCTTTTCTCTTCTCCTTCAAGTTTGCCCTTGTTAGTTTTATCAAAATTCACATAAAAATTTGTAAATGTGAAGAGTAAGAGTTCTTGCAGTGTGTTTCACCTTGTGAGTTTGTCCCTGTCTTGAAGAACTTTGAATACAAGTTGAAGACTTGGTCTTGTCTCTGTTCAGCAAAGAATAGCCACCACTTGTTAAACATGGATGTGATGAAAACAAGGCATAAGGAGATAGGTTTCTTTAAAATGTCTGCCCAACTGAATTCCATAATTCTACCCAACTGCACTCCATAACTCAGCATGTTGCTAGGATAGGAATACACCTACATCCAGACTCTGGGTTACCACAGGCATAAAGACACAGCCTGTGCTAATCTACTACTTTGAACATGACCAGGCTATTTCTCTCTATCAAACCTGCAAAACATTGGTATCAACAAGTACTCTTCCAGGAACTGATTTATTAGACCAGATAATGAAATCACTGATGCTTTTCCAAAAGAAAACAAGACTGAAAGCTCTGCATATAGGCTGTTTATAATGAGATACTTGTGTCTTATGTCCAGAAGCTGACAAATGAACTCCCAGAAATGAACTGGCACCAATTCCTATGAATGAAATGATTCTGAGTCATTTCATTCTTGAAAATTAAACAAAGGTGTGACTTAACAGGTGATGAGTTGGGTGGATAAGCAGTATTTCCACAAACACTTAGCCACAATACTTTCTCATATTATTGGTATGATTTGGGAACCATATAGACATTCCTGCATAAGAAAATTATGAGGGAGAAGAAACTAAATACATCTGTTTAAATAAGCCTAGTGAATTATTTTTGTGAAGTCTGTCTTTCAGTATTTTAGATGAGGTGATACATACTGTTAGAACTTTGAATGGCTATGTCACCAGCATATTCTATTAGAAGGAAATCTCTGATTTTGAATAGATCCCTTACCTAAATGAGAAAAGAGGTGAGAGAATCCAAAATAACAGTCATTTTGTACCTTTTATTTTACGAATATGGACATCCATTCATCTATCACCTCAAGATACAAAGTTGTATTGTCCAATATGTAGGGTAACTATTAGTCAGAACCAAAGAGGACTTTAAGTACTTATTGATGAAGATTAAAGACTACAACCTTCAATATGGAATCCTGTGTAAAGAAAATGGAAAGCTTCAAAATTGGGCCAATAAATAGACTCACAATAAATGGAGAAACCATCTCCTCTGTAAGTTTGGTAAACTGTGGTGCATTGTGTGTTGCTGTGGTGCTGGAAGCTATGCCACTGGTATTTTAAATGCCAGCAGGGTCATCCATAGTGGACAGATCTCAGCTTAGCTTCCAGACTAAGACAGACTAGAAAGAAAGAGAGGCAGATACTTCTAAATGTTTAACCACTGAAAACCTTATGAGTAGCAGGGAACATTAGCAGCACCAGAAAGAACACTGAATATTGAAACCTTATGAATATTGTCAGATATACTGCTGGAAGATGAGCCCTTGAAGGTAATAAAAATACAGCTAGGGAAGAGCTGCCTCCTCAAAGTAGAGTTGACCGTGATGATGTGATTGGAGCAAACTTTTCAGGATCTTCATCTGCTAATGGGGCACAACTTAAAATGAGAAACAGCTGCAAACATCCATTAATAAACTAAGCACGGAATGTATGAAGTATGAATCTAGGAAAACTGGAAGCTGTGAAAAATGAAATGGAGCACATAAAGATAGATCGCTAGACATTGTTGTTGTTAGGTGTCATCAAGTTGGTATTGACTCATAGCGACTTTATGCACAACAGAACAAAACACTTCCCAGTCCTGGGCCAACCTCACAATTGTTGATACGCCTGAATCCATTGCTCCTGCCACCATGCCAGTCCATCTTGTTGGGGTTTTTTCTCTTTTTCTCTGACCCTCCACTCTACCAAACATGTTGTCCTTCTCCAGGGACTGGGTCACTCCTGATAATATGTCCAAAGTACAAGAGACGAAGTCTGACTACCCTGGCTTCCAAAGAGCACTCTGGCTGTACTTCTTCCAACACTGATCTGTTTGCTCTTTTGGCAGTCCATGGGACTTTCAATATTTTCCTTCAAAACCATAACTCAAATGCATCAATTCTTCTGTGGTCTTCCTTATTCACTGTCCAACGTTCACATTCATATGAGGTTATTGAAAATACCAGGGATTAGGTAAGGCACACCTTAGTTCTCAAGCTGACATCTTTGCTCTTCAACACTTTAAAGAGGTCTTGTGCAGCAGATTTGCCTAAAGCAATATGTCATTTGATTTCTTGACTGCTGTTTCCATGAGTGTTGATGGTTGATCTGAGCAAAATGAAGTCTTTGACAACTTCAATCTTTTTTCCATTTATATGGATGTTGCTTATTGGTCCATTGGGGAGAATTTTTGTTTTCTCAACATTGAGATGCAACCCATAACAAAGGCTTTGTCCTTTGATTTTCATCAGTAAGTATTTTAAGTCCTCTTCACTTTCAGCAAGCAAGGTTGTATTATCTGCCTATCGCAGGTTGTTAATGAGTCTTCCTCCAATCCTGATGCCACACTTTTTTTCATAGAATCCATCTTCTCAGATTATTTGCCCAGAATATAGATTGAATAATTATGGTGAAAGAATATAACCTTGGTGCACTCTTTTCTTAACTGTAAACCATTTGATGTTCCCTTGTTCTGTTTGAACAACTGCTTCTTGGTCTATGTACAGGTTCCTGATAAGCACAAGTAAGAATTCTGCAACACTTATACTTCACAATGTTGTCAATAGCTTGTCATGATCCATACAATCAAAAGTCTTTGTGTAGTCAATAAAGCTCAGATAAACATCTTTCTGATATTCTCTACTTTCAGCCAAAATCCATCTGACATCAACAATGATGAGGATATTCCTCATCCCACATCCTTTTCTGAATTCAGATTGAACCTCTGTTAATTCCCTGTCAATGTACTGTTGCAATTGCTTTTTAATTATTTTTAGCAAAACTTTACTTGCATGTGATATTACTGATAATGTCAGATGACTTCCACATTCTGTTGGGTCACCTGAAACAGCTGTAAACATGTGCAGATGGAGGAACAGATCATTCTTGGTGAAAGAACTGTCTGGGGTCCCTAAAGCAAGAAACAAAATGGAGCAATTATTGTGTGACGGAAAGCATAGCAAGAAGGAATGAAAGTGCCAATCGGGGCTCAGTCATTAGGTGGATACCTCATCATGCAGGACAATAAAAGGCCATGATAAATCTATACATTTATGAATTAAATGTGCATTTATGTAATTTTGACAAATATTGTCAATGGTTGTGGTTTATTTCTGTTTTGTGAGGAGTTATAATTAACAGAAGAAGTATCAAGAATGCAGAAGCACGTAGTATAGATTGCTCAGTGACCAACTACATAAAAATAAGGATTTCCAGATGGAAGCAAGCAATATTTTTGAAGTTGTGTATCTAATAATAGTAAGGAAAAGAGAAAGAGATGAAGTTAAGTTGTAGATGAGGCCAGACTATTGGGGTTTGTAACTAACAGGTAAGATGAATGAACCTTACCCCATAGTGCAGCAAGGAATCATTGAAGATTTTCAGGGGCAAAAGAGAACTTTATTTAGGATGAGGAATCGGTTCAATCTTGGCAAATGTTTGAGGAGGGAAAATCTTTTAAGTGGTTGATATTGTAACGAAAAGATAATTATGCCAGATTCTTGAAGTAGGGAGAAAAAAGTTAATTATTCAGTATGTAAACCATTCAGTAGGTAAACAGAAGAAAATGGTTCCAATACTGAAGTAAAGAAGAGCTTAATTACCTGGTATGGGGTGGGGAACTAACAGAAATGATAACCAGAATCTAACAATAAACTTGAATAGGACAGAGAGTTCTTGACAACCCCTCCTCTCCAACTTCAAGCTGTCTCTAACTCCTGACTTTAGCAATTGGTTCAGGAATAGACATGTGACCATATTTGGGCCAATAAGAAACAAAGAGATATTCACTATAAGGCTTCTCTGGGGAAAAAGATTCATAGTGTCATATGTTCACTGCTAACTGAAAGGTGAGCAGTTCGAATTCATCAGCCTTCCACGGGAGAACGATGTGGCAGTCTGCTTCCAATAAGATTAGTTGTTGTAAAGTTCCCTTGAGTTGGTCCCAACTCACAGCAACCCTGTATAGGGTTTCCAAGGCATGAATGAGGGGTTTGAACCTCTGACTTTGTGGTTAGTAGTCAAGTGCTTATACCACCAGGTCAAAATTTACAACCTTGGAAACCTGTGGGACAGTTCTATTCTGCTCTATAGGGTCACAATAAATCAGAATTCACTTGATGGCATTGAATTCTCTGGGAAAGGAGTCCTTGGGTGGTACAAATGGTTAGTGTTCCACTACTAACTGATAGGTCGGAAGCTTGAGTCCTCCCATCACCAAAACAAACAAGTAACCTACTGCTACTGAATCAATGCTAACTCATAGCAACCCTATAGTACACTTAGAGACACCTCAAAAGAAATGCTCAGAGATCTACTTCTAAAAAACCAATCAATGGATACTCCATGGAGCACAGTTCTCCCCTGACACACATGGGGTCACCATGAGTCAGAGTTGACTTGAGGACAACTGGTAATGGTTTCTCAGGAGCTATGTTGTAGACTATGCAATAAGGATGCAGAGCCTGGAGTAGCGACAGGATTTTTATACAAAATGAGGTCCCGGGATGGGGATCAACCTGTCATAGGGAAAAGAGCTAAAAAGCTAATGAATCACAAAGAAGCAGATCCCAAACCCTAATGACATTGAGAATCTTTGACTCATTCCTACCCTCAATCATCAAGTGACTCTATCAATGCCATTCATCTTTTTTTAAAAAAATAAGCTAATTTGTGTGTGAATTTCTATAGATTGACATCAAAACATTCTTAACTGATATAGGGAAGACAGACAAAAATGAATTTTTTTAATGGAAAATTGATGAGAAATTATAAACAGAAATAATTTTATCTCAACTATTTGATAACCATGAGTTGTTGATGTTGTTGTTGTTAGATGCCATCAAGTTGGTACCAACTCATAGTGACCTTATGCACAGCAGAACAAAACATTGCCTGATCCTGGGCCAACCTCACTACTGTTGCCACGCTTGAGTCCATCAATGCTGCCACTTTGCCAATCCAACTTGTTGGGGGGCCTTCCTCTTTCTCTCTGACCCTCAACCTTACCAAACATGACGTCCTTTTCCAGCGACTGGTCCCTCCTGATAATACGTCCGAAGTATGAGAGATGAAGTTTGGCCATCTTGGCCTCCAAGGAGCACTCTGGCTGCACTTCTTCCAAAATGGATCTATTGGTTCTTTTGGCAACCCATGGCACTTTCAATGTTCTCCTCCAACACCATATAACTCAAATTCTTCTATGGTCTTCCTTATTTACTGTCCAGCTTTCACATGCATTTGAGGTTATTGAAAATACCATAGCTTGGGTCAGGTGCACCTTTATCCTCAATCTGACATCTTTGCTCTTCAACACTTTAAAAAGGTCTTGTGCAGCAGATTTGCCTAATGCAATACAAGGTTTGATTTCTTGACTGCTGCTTCCATGAGCGTTGATGGTTGATCCAATAAGAATGAAGTCCTTGACAACTTCAGTCAGTTCTCCATTGATAAGAAAGTTGTTTATTGGTCCAGTGGTGAAGATTTTGGTTGTCTTTACATTGAGATGTAATCCATAATGAAGGCTGTGCTCTTTGATCTTCATCATTAAATGTTTTAAGTCCTCTTCACTTTCAGCAAGCAAGGTTGTATCTTCTGCATATTGCCGGTTGTTAATGAGTCTTCTTCCAATCCTGATGCCACATTTTTCTTCATAATAACCCAGTTTCTCGGATGATTTGCTCAGCATACATGAGCAAACCATGAGACTTGGTTTTATATCCAAAAGTATAAGATAGAAATTAAAAGGAAAAATAAGATTATAATGCAGAAGAGAAGCAGTGGCATATGGCATTAAAACCAAAGATTCTATGACCATGTATTGCTGTTTTTCTCTCCTAAAATTGATAAACATATTTTCCTTCTGATTAATAAAATAGCATATACTTGCAATACAAGACCATGATGCAAAATGTTCCCTGAAACATTAAATCCAAAAAAATCTAAAGAAGACTGTGAAAAATCACTAGTAACTGCTTTCCACATTTAGAGAGTCTATCTTTCCTGCCACTTTTACATATACACAAATTTATTTTTGTAAGAATGGGATTCTAATGCATGCACAGTGTTACAAACTGAGATTTGCACATAATAATATATAACACACATATTTCCATATCAGTAAATGAAGATTTGCGGCATCTTTTTACTAGTAGTGTTACAAGCATGTTTTTATAAAGAACATTGTGAAGTGGTAAAAAACAAGGGTTTAGGATCAAAGTGCATGCTCAGATGCTGTCTCTGCTCCTTACCTCTCACTCTTTTGTTTTCCATTTCTGATTTGCATTGTAGATCAAATCATGCCTGCACAGCACTTATCACAAGGTGCCACAGAGATAACACTGATAATGAGAACCACTATCAACATTTAAAACTGTGTTCATTCTGTATGTTGGAGGGAGTCAGGGAAAGGGGAGGGAGAACAAAAGAAGACAGAGAAGTATACATGCACATATACCTTCTTGTGTGTGCATATATATATGATACAGAATAGAATTAAATCCTATCTATACACAATAGAAAAGAAGATCAGTAAGAGAAGTAACAAGAAATAACCATAAATTATATTACATTACTAATTCTGAAGGAGGTAAAATAATATTGACAGCATTGTTATTGTTGTTGTTAAGTGCTGTCGAGTTGATTCCAACCCATAGCGACCCTGTTTAGGGTTTCCGAGGAGCAGCTGGTTGGTATAAAATTCAGTAATTTAATTTTATATGTAAAAATTATGATAATTTCTGGTTTCTGGTTATTTTATAATTGATAACAAACAGCCTTTAAGCCCCCTGTTTGATTTCTTCTCACCTTCCACAAATTGAGATGAACAAAAACACAAGAGTGGAGTTTATGGTCTTTATGAAAAAGTGATTTTCTCTGTGTCCTTAGGCAAAATGCCTTCAATTGATACAGGCTCCATCTGCACTAGAAGCAAAACTGCACGTTCTTCTTTTTTTAAATGTGTGTTTTTAAAATACCATTTGGCACTTACCCTACAAGGCTTAAAAATTAGCTTTTGAAAAAAAAAAAAAAACCAACACCCAAAATGTTGCCTCTCACGTAGAGGCAAGTAAATTGGATTCATGTAAGTGTTCCTAAGAAATGTCTTCAAGTCTGTGTTCCAACAATTGCATTTTTAAAAATACACTTTGATTTGCTTTTTAAATTCTAGTCTCCTTATATTCCTCTTCCTCTTTTAGAAAAGAATCTAAATTATGCAAGTTACGTATATCTTGCTTTAAGAAACCTAGTATACAGTAGTTGTTCTGGGGCTCTTGAGAATGTTCAAATGACTCTAATTAGGAAAAAATTCTCCAAGGATGGTTAGTTACCCTTTGAAAGATCCTACTAGAATACCAGTTTAGTGGTTACGAATCAGGCTGCGAACCTTAAGGTCAGCGGTTCGAAACTACCAGCCGCTCCGCGGGAGAAAGATGAGGCTTTCTACTCCCGTAAAGATTTACAGCCTCGGAAACCCTGTACAGGGTGGCTATGGGTCGGAACCGACTCGACGGCACTTAACAACAACAAGTAGAATACCACATTCCAGAGGCAGTTACTACAGGACCACTTCATTCTTTGAACTTTCATGCTCTCTGGTTAATAAGAGATATAATAATTAGTGTAATGGTTGTTAAAGATGAGTTCTCATTGGTGTAATGAATAGTATTAGAAAACCCTGGATTGGCTGGAAGTATTGGTCAGGCACTTGTTAATGCAAAATATAAGTGGCCCCATAGAGCAATTGCTTCAAGCAAGAATGCCCAGATATAAGATTCTGAAGAGAGGACAATGTTAACTTGATTCCTATTAGGAATTTAAGCTGAATTCTAACTTTAGAAATTGTTATGTTTACCTAAAGAGAATCACAGAGAGCTGAGACTTTATCATGCTTACAAAATGATTTGTTTGACTACTTTATGCCTACTTACCTAAGCAGAATTTGAAATTTTTACCTGAAACTTGCTTTCATTGAAAAATGTCACCTAGTAGAAAGATCTTGGAAAAGGAAATGTATAGCTCTAACCTACCTGTAACTATAAACTCAGGACTGTAAGGTCAGTTTGAACCACAAAGTTCACAGCTCAAACTCACCAGTTGCTCCTTGGAAACCCTATACTGGGTCGCTATGGTTCAAACTGGCTTGCCCACACATAACAATAACAACCTGTAACTAATTTACTACTGTGGCACCGTGGGTTAATGCGCCAGATTGAAAAGTCATTTGAACTACAAGGTTGGCAGTTCAAGCTCACCAGCTGCTCCTTGGAAACCCTATATAGGGTCACTATGGGTCAGAACCAACTAGATGGCACTTAACAACAACAGTAACATCTATCAAAAAGAACCTAATAACTGTGAACAAGCAAATTGGCGTAGTTCCATTTGCCACTAGTAGGTATTGTTATCCCATTTTAAAGAAGAGAAAAAAAAAAAAAAAAAAAAAAATCCTGGTATGGCAGTGCAGATTAATGTGCTGGACTGCAAGGTCAGTTTGAATTTCAAGGCCAGTGCTTCAAGCTCACCAGCTGCTCCTCAGAAACCCTATATAGGGTTGCTATGAGTCAGAACTTACTCGATGGCACTTAACAACAACAGAGATGTTAAATCACTTAACCAACTTCTCAAACTTAATAAGTAAAGGGAGGAGCTGGGATTTGCAAGGTAGATCTGTGTGGTTCTGTGATGCAGTCATTTTAACCATTATATAATTATGAAATCTTGTCTTACAAAATTGGATATATGGCCATTTGATTCACACTATCCTCTGGAAGAGCTCTTGACTCTAAACTTATGTTTGAATTACATGCTTACCCATTGTGAGCTTTACCACTGGAGAGTGGTAATGGTATTCTTCTATACATGTATTCTATCAATACATGATAACAATTGTTGCTGTTGTTAAGTGCCATCGAGTCAGTTCCAACCCATAGCGACCCTGTATAGGGTTTCCAAGGAGTGGCTGGTGAGCCTGAACCTCCAACGTTGGTGGTTCAAACAGCTTTGCAGTTTGGCACATTAGCTAACAGCGGCACACCAGGACTCCATGATAACAACAGAAGAACTCAAATTGATCCCATAAAACTTGCTGTGTGCATTGCAAGTCCCTTAACTTTGGACTTTCTGTGCCACATGTTTGAGTGGTTCTGGACAGCAGATATGGATCAATTTAGCTGTGCCTACTTCAGGAAGGAAGACGGAGGGCATCCTGAAATTCTACTATTTCCCTAAAATGGTTTTCTACAAAGGATCCTGAATACAATCCCGAAGAGAGAAAATGGTAGGAAGGGGCCAAGTTGCTAATCTTATTAAAATAGTTCAATTGTTTGAACTCAGATGTTTGACAGCATATGAATATGCACTGATCAGTTTACAGCCATGTAATCCAATCCAGATAATGCTCTGCCTAAAAAGGGACCACTCAGACCCACTTTGGCAGCAATCCAGGCTGGGAGCTTTCCGGTTAAAGCAATAAGATGCTGGGGCAAGTGGACTCTCGGACTTTATCCTTGCTGGGTGGAATGGCACGTTCCTTATTATGTTTTGATATTCTGTGTATATCTAGGTATGTGAGGATGACCTTACCTTTCTATTACTGTCTCTGCTGCACAACTGACTTATGTTCCACTCTCAGCTCTGAGTCACCCGCACAAAAGCTCTCTGAATAGTCAGTGCCTAGCACCGATGGGAAGGATGCACTTACTATGGTAATATTAATGATGGTGATTACGTTGATGATGATAACAATAAAGCAATCATTTACTCAATGCTTATTATATACTAGGTCCTAAAGTAAGTACTTTACATGTACTGTTCTGGAAGGCCTCACAATAGCCTTTTGATATGAATACTGTTGTTTTGTTAAATGCCACCTAGTCAGTTCCAACTCACAGCGACTCTGCATAGGGTTTTTGAGGAGTGACTGGTGGATTTGAACCACCAACCTTGTGATTCAAACCCACCTTGCAGTCCAATGTATTATCCTGCAGCACCACACCACATTTTGCAAATAAAAAGACTAAGACTCAGAAAGTTTAAATGACGTTTGGAGGTGGAAATCAAACCTGAGTCAGCCTGACATTTACCCATTTGCTTAACCCATGGTTCTTGTGGATCAACTCATAGTATATGGGACTTTTTTTTTTCAGATTCTCTGATTTAGTGACCTTGCCATTTCTCTTGAAGAAACAAGTAGTGCTCGTCCTCTATTATGGAAATAGCATAGTATTTGGAACCGGGGGACCTGGATTCAGTCTGAGACTGGCAAACTGTCTGATCTTGAACAGATTAATTGTCTATAGTCTAGTTTCCTTATCTGTAAAATGGAAATTATACCAATATGAGTCAGTTATTGTGTGAGTCAAGTAAGATAATAATAGCTTCATAACCATCAATTCTTCCCCTTCCCGTATCACTTAGATTTTTAGTGGCTTCACAGGGACCCAGATCTTCTCAGTCTCAGTCCTCCACTCTTTTCTAGTTTACCAGGGAATCTTTTGACTTTCAGTTATTGTAATATTCTAGGCCAATGTCTTTGAGTCTTGTTTAGTTTGATATGTGAGATAAATCATATGCACATTGATAGCTGGAAGCCTCCAACAAAGAAATAGGAAGAAAAGTATAAAACATAGTAACAAGATATAATAAACAGAAGCTATTTAGCACTGGGACAAATACTTCAAGAGCTTCTAAAAGTGTCCCTACTTTAGCACACAAAACTAATTATGTTTATTATATTTGAATTACAGGCAATGGCATAATTGATTTTGAAAGTTGCTCACTAAAAAGCCTCAAAATGAAAAAATTAAAAAGACTTTCCATTTAGTAACATAGCCCTGCTTTTTGGCAACTCAACCATCCAGAAAAATCTTCCAGCTTCTTTATCCATTCATTTATCATTTATTCATTCAATAATTACTGGGTCACCCACCATCTATCAGGCACTGATTTTGATGCTAGGAAAATATTAGTGAACAAAATACACACAAAAAAAATCCAGCTTTTATGGTTTTATAAAGCCTGGAGACCTGGTGTGGCATTGTGGGTTAATGTGCCAGACTGCAAAGCCATTTGAACTGAAAGATTGGTGGTTCAAGCTCACCAGCTACTCCTCGGAAACCCTGTACAGGTTCGCTAGGGGGTTGAAATCGACTCAATAGCACTTAACAACAATAACAACATGCTCTTGCTTTCAAGAACAAAGATGTCAGTTTGAGGACTAAGGTGTGCCTGACCCAAGCCATGGTGTTTTCAATAGTCTCATATGCATGTGAAAGTTGGACGAGTGATAAAGACTGTAGAAGAATCGAATCATTTGAGTTATGTTGTTGGAGAGGAATATTAAAAGTACCATGGACTGCCAGAAGAACAAACAAATCATTGGACAAAGTACAGCCAGTATGTTCCTTAGAAGTCAGGGTGGAAATACTTCAGATATATTGTTAGGAGTCCTTCTCCACTAGTCTCTGGAGAAGGATATTATGCTTGATAAAGTGAAGGGTCAGCAAAAAAGAGGAAGACCCCCAAGGAGATGGATTGGCCCAGTGTCAGTGTCATAACAATGATTATGAGAATGGTGGAGGACTGGGCAGTGTTTCATTCTGTTATACATAGGGTCACTATGAGTTGGGACCAACTCGAGGGCAATTAGCAACAACACACTCCTACTGGAGGAGACCAACAATGAACAAGTTTTTATACGTGCACACACACACACACACATATGCAGAATTGTGTGTGTGCAAGTGTGTTGAGAAGAAAAATATAAAGCAAAGCAATGAAAGGATTATGAAATATTGAAGGTGGATACTGCAACTTGGTGAGGGAATGCCTACCCAGGAAAGTGAATTTTGAATGACGACATGTTGGGGGAGGGTCATCTAGGAACAAAGAAAAGCTAATGCCTTAAGGTGGTTCAAACATCAACAAGGAGACCAGCAGAGTGGAGGAAGTGGTACAATTAGATGGGGAATTGGAAGAAGAGGGCGATCAAGTAGGTTGTGTGGTTAAGTGTCGTTGAGTCAGTTACAACCCGTAGTTACTCTGTATAGAGTTTCCAAGGAGCGGATGGTGAGCTTAACCACAGACCTTGTGATTCAAACCGGTTTGCAGTCAGTCCAGCGCATGAACCTACAGTATCACACCAGGACTCAAGTAGGCAAGGTCTTATAAATCAAACTAAGGGCTTTGACTTTTATCTTGTGTGAGATAATCTGAATTGATACATTTACAAAATTGCTCTGACTGTTTGTTGGGAATAGGCTGCTGAGGAGCAAAGGCAAAATCAGAAGAAGCCATTTCAATAATTCAGACAAGAAATTATGCAGACATGTGGGAGCAGTAAGAGTGGTGGTTCTATACATGTGTGCATTTTGAAAGGAGAGCTGACAGGAATTGGTGACAGACTGGATGTGTGGTCTGAGATGAAGAGATGAGTCAAGGATGACACCAAAGTGTTTTTGTTTCAGCAATGGAAGAATAATGTCAAGACAATTTGAAACTCTGTCCTATGGGCGACAGTGCCCTTCACAATCTCCCTCTTCTCTTCCCTCACTGTTTGCCTTCTTGAGCTCTGACACATTCCTGGGTTTCTGAACTCTTTAATTCTCCCCCTTGCCTGCCAGCCTTCTTACATGGTATCCCCCCTTCCTGTAGCACTTCTTAACTCCTTAATTCCCAGAAAGATGGGATCTATGCTCAGCATATAGTTAGTGATGCTGTAAGAATGTTTGTTGTAAAAACAAATGACTGAATGAATACCTTAAGTATTCTAGGTAGCTGTGATTTGTCTTCAGAATACCATGGTGTTAGAAAGAAGTGAGACCAAGGCTAAGAGGGAAGTCATGAGCTGAAGAGTTACAAGGAGTCCCAGGAACATGGATACCATAATTACTGAGGGATCTCAGTGGATGGGAATAAGTAGAGATCTGGGTGATTTTATTATTTGGGTGCTCACCCCAAAATAATACTGGGAATGTTGACTGAGTTTTTCTCTGAAAATTGGCCCCAGTCATAGGGAACAACCTCGAGTCCAATGACAGCTGCTGTGAGGAGGCCTGATCTGGTTTTCTTAACTCAATTTGGGGCAATTTCAAGGGTCTTCCCAGTAATAAAGCTCCCAATAGAATGCCTGAGTCCTGAGTAGCAACTGTCTCACAGTCCAATGTTGCCTTCTCAAGAATGCTATCATAAACTTACATGCAATTCCCCATCTCAAAGTCTATTTCCATAGAATTTCACTTATAACAGGACACATCTTTTCAAAGGACAGATATACTGTGAGTTTTAGCAAGTGGGATCCCTACATACCTCAGAAACTAAGGGAACCACAGGGTCTTCGGGAGGTGGGACAGCTCTGAGGCTGAAGCCCTGAGAATTGGAAGGAAATGTTCATTAGAGAAGCTATGCCGTATAATTTCATAGAAGATTATTCTATCTGGAGGCTAACAGATGGCTCTGAAGCCAAATTCAGGACTCTAATTCAACAGAGAGATTCTGCTGATGTCACCAGCACTTGAGCTGTGTGTTCCAGTGTGGGCTTTTTAAGGGTTTTGGTTGTCTTTTTTGTTTTTTCCTTCCCCCGAACAGCATAGAGCCTTGAGAGTTAATTCAGCCTTGTAGTCACTCCAAGGCCATCTGTTGTTCAAATTAAAATACATATTTTTAACTTTAACCTTTCAATCTCGAAAGTTTTAAACCTTTCCAATAGAAACAGTCACTTTGCAACAGCTTTTCAGCTTCCTGACTCAGTGACATCAATGAAAGGGTAATGTCAGTTTCAGGGACGTCAGTAAGGAACGTTGGCAGGGTGGCTGACATCGATAGAGGGGCATGGAGAATTTACCGGGTTATTTTCTGTTCTTGCATGACATGGTAACGTGCTATGCTCTCATTAGCTGGAGTTAATAGAAACTCTGAATAGATTTCATGAAGGATAATTTAGGAATCCACGTTTATTCTGAGACATTCATAAATAAAGAAGGAACTGTAAAAAATACTGCAGAATTTAGATTCTTTTGTTAGTTCTATTAATCTGTTGGCATATTCTAGTGTAGAAGACAGACTAAAATATAGCCAAACATGTTAATTTCCTTGTGGATGATTATTTTCTTATTTAAAAAGTCTTACATGCTCATTATAGAAGCTATGGAAAATACAGAAAACTATGAAGATACCCATCATCCTGCAGTCCAGAGATATATGCTTTCAACATCTTGGTGAAGTGCATTCTTATTCCAAAAGGTTGATTTAAATACTTCCTGAGTGCAAAGATCAGACCATTATTACCAGTGATGTATTGTCCTTGATATTTGAAGATATTATCACTGATCCCTGGCTTAAAAGGGAGCATATGTTTTGGAGTTACTTCATCTTATTTATTATTACCAAAGCTAATAATTTTGAGTTGGAGAATGAAGGACCTTGTGGTATGTAGGATTAAGCACTGGACCGCCAATCAAAAGGTTGATGGTTCAAACTAACCAGCTGCTCGTAGGGGGAAAGTCAGCTCCCCTACAGATTTACAGTCCCCGAAACCCTACTGAAGGAGGTCTACTCTGTTGTGTAAAGTCACTATGGAATCCACTTAGCGGCTATGGATTTACATCAAATGATATATTACCATTCTCAATTCAATTTAATTCAACAACTTAAAAAAACAAAAACAGTTACTATGTATTCTGCATTGTGCTGGGTAAAGTCTAAAGAAGAAATGATATTAGGAGATGTGAATGTGGAGACCACACAGTCTAGACACTCACTCATTTATTCACTCATTAAAAAAAAGAATGTATTGACCAATTCTACGCCAAAGGATCCCTAGTGGTGGTGTGGGTTAGGCATTAGGCTGCTCACTGTAAGGTTGTCAATTCAAACCCAGCAGCCACTACTCGGAGGGAGAAGAAGGCTGTCTGCTCCTGTGGAGACTTAGCCTTGGAAACCCTATATAGCACAACTATGACTTGAATTGGCTTAATAACAGTGGATGTGGATTTGGGTTTGAGTTTATGCCAGTCATTATCCTAAACATCGGAGGTATAGTTAAAAGCAATGTGAATGAGGTACCTGCCTTCATGGAGTTTATCTTCTATTGGAGTTGTTGTTAAGTGCTGTCGAGTTGGTTCCAACCCATAGCAATGCTGTACAGGGTTTTCAAAGAGTGGCTGGTGGGTTTGAACCACCAACCTTGCAGTTCAAACTGACCTTACAGTCTAGCACATTTTACTACAATGCCATACGAGGAATCCTCTTTTGGAGTGGTGGTGGTGGTGGTGGTGTGCCGTGGAGTCTGTCAGACTCATAACAACTCCTGCATAGGGTTTCAGAAGCTGTAAATCTTTACAGGAGCAGAAAGCCTCATCTTTCTCCTATGGAACGGCTGGTATTTTCGAACTGCTGACCTTGAGGTTAGCAGCTCAACTCATAACCACTACACTACAGTCTATTGGAATAGACAGATAAAAAATATACATAAGGACGTAGAGAGATGGAGTGGCTGGGGACTCTAGATCCAGAGAGGGAGAGGGGCTGGGTGCTGCCGATCAGGGAGCAGGCTTGCGGGGTATACCCTTTGGTTGGTTGGTGATGCATGGAGGGGATTGTAACCATGGCAATGAAATGATATACTATACAATAGGATGAATGTAAAGCTAATGTTCTCCCATGTCAACTATCACATAATTCACAATAAAACATTTAAAAAACTATGAATAAGTAAATAAGATTACTTCAAATCATGGCCAGTGCTACTGAGGGAATACAAAAGGAAGTGTTCTAGAGAAAAGCTGGTAAGTGCTACTTTAGAGTGGTGATAAGGGAATTCTTTAAGGAGGTGATAATTTGGCTGAGACTTGTATGATGGAAGGAGCCAGCCATGCAAAGAATGTTCTAGGCAGAAGGACTAGTAAGTACAAATACCAGAAGGCAAGATTAGTTTTGCTTGTTCAATGAACATGAAAGCCATGTAGCCAGAAGGGAGTGGTTCAAGAAGAGGGGAGAGGAAGGGATGGAAGTGGGGAGGGGAGGAAAAGGGAAAAGAAGGGGACGGGAGAGGAGAGGAGAGGAAGAGAGGGGAGAGACCTACTCTTCACTTATCAATGATTAGGGAACATTTCTCATTTAATACAATTTTGAAAAATTCTCAGGCCAGGCCCATATGGGGTCACGGCCCGAGGGAGGACCTATACTGTAGGCCCTAAGGGACAGGGGTCAACTGGCCATGGGACACATTCTCCTGGTCCTCTGTGACATCTTGGTTCAGCTACAGCAGGCCTGGGGTGACACAAAGTCTTGGGCAGGCAGGGGGAGGCTGAACAAGAGCCTGATGGTGCCAGGGAGTTTGGTGTGAGGAGGTGGGAAGTAGGGAGAGAAAAGGGGGCCTTGGTGCTGGGGCAGATGGAGGATGAATGAGAGCCCCACCAAAAGCAGGTGATGGGAGACATCACCATCCTCAACCTGTCACCATTCCCCCATGGAATCTGCGGTGGTGGGTAGGCCTAGTGAGGAAGGGAGGTCATGTTGTATTGTGCATCCCAAGATTCTCCAGGGGTGCCCAGATAGGCTATGAGTGAGAGGGGATAAGGGTGCAAAGAGAAGGGGTCGGGGTGACCCTGGACATCTGCATAATGTAAACTTTACACAATGACCTAGGTTTTTTGAACCCTAACCATGTTGATAAATGAGGAGTTGTGATTGCATCCTGGGGAGTCTGTTCCAACTCATAGCCACACTGTGTAAGATTTCCCAGGCTGTAAATCTTTATCGGAACAGAAAACCTCACTTTTCACCAGCAGCTGGTAGGCTCAAACCACTGACCTTCTGGTTCAGTCCAGTACTTATTGTACAGAGACATCACACTTACAAAATAGTATATGTTGTTGTTATTGTGTTGTTCATTCAGTTCCGACTCAGCAACTTGGTATACAGTGACTGAGAAGTGGCTGGTGGACTTGAACTACCAACTTTGTGATTAGCTATCCAGGGTCTTTCCTACAGAGCCATGCCAAGACGCCATAATATCATATGATGTTGTTGTTGTTAAGCTCTGTTGAGTCAGTTCCAACTCATAGTGATCCTGTCTGTTTAGGGTTTCCAAGGAGTGACTGGTGGATTTGAACCAGCAACCTTGTGATTACCAGTCTAGTGCTTCTTCAATGGTGCCACACCAGTTCTCTATGTATTCTCTGTACAATATATTCCCTATACAAATATTCTCCGTTTAACAGTCACTGTATAGTATATTTTCTGTATAACACATTGCATTTATAATACGAGTATTCTCTAGATAACATATCCATTGCTGTCAAGTTGCTTCTGACTCATAGTCCATAGGGTTTCTGAGGCTGTAAATCTTTACAGAAGCAGACTGCCTCATCTTTCTCCCTCGGAACAGCTGGTGTGTTCCAACTACAGACCTTTCCTTTAGCAGCCCAACACTTAACCCTCTATGCTACGAAGTTTCCTCTATAGAATATGTTGTTTTAGTGGTTGTTAGGTGCCGTAGAATCAGTTCCGACCCATAACAACCCTGTATAGGGTTTCTCAGGAGAAGTTGGTGAGTATGAATCGCAGACCTCACAGTCAAACTGGCCTTGTGGTGTATATAGTGCATTATCCCACAGTGCCCCACCAGGACTTCCTGTATAATATGGTCCCTAAATAATATATTCCCAACATAAGTCTCCTGATTGACTTCTCCAATACAATGGTAATCATAGTAGTTAGTCCCATAAATGTTTCTTTTATGTATTCTTATATTTGGAGTCCTGGTGTGGTACTATCGGATAAGCACCCAACTGCAATGTTGGTTTGATCCACAAGGTTGGTGGTTCAGTCTCACCAGCTGCTCCTTGGAAACCCTATACAAGGTTGTTATGAGTAGGAACTGACTCAACAGCATCTAACAACAACAACAATATCTATATTTGTACGTGATGTGGTGCTGCAGGTTAATGTGCTAGACTGCAAAGTCCGTTTAAAAGGCAACGTTGGTGGTTCAAGCTCACCAACTTGAACCCTACACAAGGTTGCTATGAGTTGGAACTGACTCAGGGCACTTAACAACAATAACAACAACAAATTTTTCCATTCATAGCGTGGTGACTCCATACAATTACCACTGGTCTACAGTTCAAGACCACAGACTGTCCTTGGGAGTAAGATGAGGCTTTCTGCTCCTACAAAAGTTTAAAGCCTCACAAACTGTATACAGGATTGTTATGAGTTGGAACCAACTTGAAGACACTTAATAACAACAACAGAGAGATGATATGCCTACCCTTTGTTGGTAAGTGCTATCTAGTTTATTCTGACTCATAGACCAGTATAGAGTTTCTGAGGAGGAGCTGGTGGGTTTGAACTTCTGACTTTATAGTTAGCAGACTAGTGATTATCCTACAATGTCACACCAGGACTCCGTGCCTAGCCTTGTAGTGGCATTTGTGTGTCACTGAGTTGATTCTGACTCCTGGAGATCCTGTATAGGGTTTCTAAGGCTGTAAATCTTTATGAGAGCAGAAAGCCTCCTCTTTCTCCCGTGGAACAACTGGCAGATTTTTGAACTGCTGACTTTGCTTAGCAGCCCAGCTTGCAATCCACTGCGCTGCCAGAGCACCTATGCCTAGCCAAGAGGCATTCAAATTAAATTCAGAACAAAACAACAACAACAAAATCCCAAGCTAAACAAGGAAAACATGTTCTTGGCCTCAATTACCTGTAGGCAATTGTTTGTGAACCCTACGTAGACTATTGCACATTTGTAAATAATGTGCTTCAAAGTAGCCTTGAGCTCCCTAGCAGACAAAGTGAAAAGAGAACATTTAGCCAGTTATATGTCAAACCCACCAGCTTCTCCTAAGAAATACTATATAGGGGTCTCTATATGTGAACTCTGGTAGCGTAGTGGTTACGAATCGGGCTGCGAGTCTCAGGGTCAGCAGTTTGAAACTACCAGCTGTTCCGTGGGAGAAAGATGAGGCTTTCTGCTCCCGTAAAGATTTACAGCCTCGGAAACCCCGTACAGGATCACTATGAGTCGGAACCGACTCCACGGCACTTAACAACAACAGCATATGTGAACAGGTGGTGAGATGAAAACCAAGATGCTATTCAAAAATAAACATTACGGATACTGAATAAGAAACAATGTTCTCCTGGAAGTCCCCAAAGCAACAAGTCCCATGAGTTGTTTCTCATCTCACTGTCATTGGAGGTTCATTATTTCACAGAACAGGGTCACAAAATCAGTTCTGCTAGAGGTCATTATAATATGGCCCAGTGAGCGATAAAGCTGTGCCAGGTGAGTAATAGGAGACAATGGCATTCAAAGGAGGATAAACTTCCTGAAGGGTCATCGATCACAAGACATTTTCTAGAGGTAGTGGGGCAGTACTTGGAGTGTGGGGAAAGGTCAGATTTCTATTTATGCTCAGCAGATACTGGATACTCAGGAAATATTTGTCACATGAATGAATGAACAGGTGCTCTTGGTCAGTGCCGGTGCGTTGGTTCCAATTCATAGTGACCCTGTATAGGGTTTCTGAGGAGCTGCTGGTGCATTTGAACTGCCAACCTTACAGCCCAGTGCTTATCCTACAGTACCACAAGAGAAGAAAAACTAAAGACATGCCATGCCGAAGAAGTAGAGAAGATAACTCTGCAGAGTAGTATAACGGAAGGATATTGGACAGCACTTTCTTGGAGGTAAGTGATAAAGATCTAACTGACCTTGATTTGCCTAAACTAGAAATTTATATTAGAGTGCCTCACATAATCAAACAGAAGCAACAACAACAACAACAAAATAATTAAGCGTGAAAAATGGAGGAAAGCAGGGTCAATGTGGGCTATTGTGGCAGACAAGGAGATATGCTGCCCAGATCCCCTTTCAAAGAAAAATGTGCTACCCTCTATGTCAGCAAAGTCTCTGGATGATGCAAAGGACAATGCACTTAGCTATTAACCTAAAGAAGTCCTGATGTAGCACTGAATAATAAGCACTGGACTGCTAACTTCAAGGTCGATAGTTCAAACCCAACCAGCTGCTTTTCGTAAACCCTATACAGGGTCACTATGAGTCAGAACCGACTCTGCAGCACTTATCAACACAACAGTAACCTAAAGGTTAGCAGTTTGAGTCAATATAGCTGTACCTCCTGAGAAAGGCTGACAATTTTTTTAAATACAGCAATGAAAAGCCTATGGAACGCAGCTCTACTCTGGTACACATGGGGTTGTCTTGAGTCAGAGTTGACTCAAAAACAACTGCTGTGGTGATGGATCTTCTTTTGTTTTCTGAGGCACCTGTGAATGATCTCAACCTGTTGTTGAAATGTTGGAGGTTCAAATCCACCCAGAGGTGCCTCAAAAGAGTAACTTGGCAATCTACTTGTTAAAAATCAGACATTGAAAACCTTAAAGAGTACAGTCCTACTCTGACCTGATCTGACAGGACAGCAGCTGGTAATATGCTGTCAGTGTGGTCAATAGACAACCTTCAGCTGCCAGCAACTTCATCTACAGAGAGTTGCCTTGACCAAGAGACACCCTTTCCATGGACAGCTCATTTCACTAACTGATCATGTTGTATTGTAAATGTTAGATCCATGGGGGCAATTCTGAAGGGCCATATAAATTCCAGAGCTCCGTGTAGGGTTGACCAAGGCTTTATCAGGCCTTCATGGCAGTTCAATTTACCCCTTTCTCCATTACTATTTCCTCCCACTCCCTTTCATTAATGTTGAGCTCCGATAAATATTCTGTACTCAAACTCAATCTCAGGGCCTGCTCCATAGAACTCAAGCTTCAACAGCCTAAGAAACACATAAAACAAGGGACTCAAATGTCACCTCTTACACCTGACATTTTAAATCCCAAATCTACCTAAGACAACTGCAACTACTCCCCAAAATATAAAGAATACCATTATGTTTTTTACCCACCAGCCCTTCTTAGAGTTCCATGACTGTATAGGCTCAGCCTCTCATCTCTACTTTTCTCTCCATCTTTGCTTCTATCACTTCAACTCCAGATTAGTTTTCTCTAAATATTGTGAAACCTGATGATGAGGAAGCTCTGGTGACACAGTTGGTTAAGTGTGGGGCTGCTAACCAAAAAGTTGGCAGTTAGAATCCACCAGCTGTTCTGTGGGAGAAAGATGAAGCAGTCTTCTTCCATAAAGATTTACAGCCTCAGAAACCCTATAGAGCAGTTCTACTGTGCCCTGTGGGGTTGCTATAGGTTGGAATAAACTCAACAGAAGTGGGTTTTATAATGAAGAAGTTCTGATCATTTTAGCCACATAAATAGACAAATTATTATTGCTTTGTTTCTGATAAAAAATTTTAAAAGTGTTTTAAATTCCAGGGCAGAGTTAAAAACAGCCCAGCTGGGGTTGTTGCTCACCTCCACACAAACCATGTCTGATATGAATATCAAAACCTGTGTTTCAGGGATGAAGTCATATAAGAACAAACATGGCAGCCCTTACATAGCCAAGGCATTCTGAGGAAGGGTTGATAAGTAAAGCATGATATAGGGTGTATTCTCTACATTTGGGGAATTAGTTGCACTTGCCTTAGGAAGATTAATTTGAGATTTTTTAAAGTCAGGTGTATGGAAGAGATGACATCTTTATCTAGTACTGTGGTTTTCAAACAAACATTTAACAACAGGTCTGTTTTCCAAACAAAACTTTCTTGGGAACAATCACATAATAAAGAGATAATAGAAAAAAAGGGACCAGAATCCAGTTTCTTGTCCTTCTCTAATTTGTGTCCCCACCAAGCAGTCACCTTATCCATCCATTCATTTATTTAGTAAATATATACTGAACACTTACCCTGTCTCAAACATCATGCTAGGTCCTAGAAAAAACAATTGTTGGGCAAAAATAAACACAGTCTTAAGGTTGGCAGTTCAAACCCATCAGCTGATCCTTGAAAACCTAGAGAGAGTCGATATGAGTCAGAACAGATTCAACAGAACTTAAAACAACAATATTATTTCTCTATGGGAGAAAGATGAAGGTGTTTGTTTCTGCAACAATTTACAACCTTGGAAACCTTATACAGGGTCACTTTGGGATGGAACTGACTCAGTGGCACTTAATAACAACAATTTCTGAAACCTATTACATATGAACTTTACAAAGCAACTTGAGACCCACTATCCTGAGCAGTTCTGCTGGGTAAAGGAGAAGGACTCAACACAACAATAATATGGAAAAGGAGAATTTCGGATTTGAGTAGAAGAGTGGCATAATGGAAGAGATGTTTTAGAAATGGCGGCTTTAGGTGGGGTGAACTTGATTTGGGGAAGACTGGTTAGACTGATTAATTTGGAGACCATCACAATAGCCAAAATATGAACTACTGGGTCTATACTAGAAAAAAATTGGCAGAGGAATAAAAAGGCAGGGCTGGACTATAAGAAAAATTGATGAGTCTTGGTGACAACCTCTTAATGGATTTTGCTGGTAGCTATTAATGCATGATATTAAAACAATCCCATATACATTTATAGGTATTAGGTCTCTCACCCCAGCTTTTCCACTCAATCAAATGTATAATATATTCTGATCCACATTGCTGCACTTACATATTAATCATTCATGCATTCTTGACAGCCCATTTCAGTCCCATTCTTTCAGCACCCTGACTACTTGTATGTATTTCTTAGGGTTCCAAGTACAACACTCTTTCCTGACTGATAGCAGTCCATGTCATTCCTTCTGTCCTCTTCATATACAGTGGTAATCAATATTAATTTCCTGAAGATTTATAATTCAACTAATACAAAATACCCCATTAGCCAAGACATTGTTCTTCAGCTTTCAGAGACTTGTTTTTGTGTTGCATGAAAATTTTTTTAATATTCCTTTTACGTTTTAAGTTCATGTAACGTTCATTGTGATTGTACGAAATAAAGTCCACTTTTCTCGTTACTCTTATAGTTAACTTTGTGATGAATTATAAAATTTAAAAGCCTCTTTGGACTCAAGATGCTTATACAACTTACGCCCCTGTGTATCAATTTACAATTAAGATTTTCTAAGAATTTTGCAAGAGAACCTCTCTAAAGTTCATAGCAATAGTCACTTCAATACCTTATACCACTTACATTTTTACATTTAATACATGAGGAAAGTAAAATTTAGAGAGATTAAGAGACTATATCCCAGTCTTCCTAATTTTGGTCATGTGCTTTTCAGTATTAGAAAATGATATGAAAAAAGGTGAGGCCATTTAATGACATAAAGGATCAGGATAGGAAGAAACGCCTGGTGACATACTTCCAAAAATCTTCTATGAAAACCTTATGAATCACAGCAGAACATTATTTGACTCACTTGCATTGGGCAGTTCATCAGGTGCTAGAAGAGGACATCATAGTCAGTGAACTAGAGGGTAGAAAAGGGAGTAAAAGACCGTTGGTAAGAGGTATTGACACACTAATCATAACAATAAAGTCAAGCATACTGGTGAGAGTTATGTTTGATGACACAGGACTGATCAGTGTTTTATTCTGTTGTGCTTAAGATCACTATGAGTCGTTGTCAATTCAATGGCAGCTATCTGCCCAATAATGGACCTACTCAGTGCCTAGCATCATGGTATCTACACCATTATCCAATGAAAGGAACTCCTAGGAGAAGTGGTTGATTTCAAGGCAGGGGCAGGAGCAGGATAAGCAAAACATGCTCATGGAACATATTTTCAAAAAGTGAGAAAATGCTGAAAATAAGATGAGGGCATATTGAGAAATAGGAGCCAACCTGAAGGAACTTCTAAGAAAACAAGAGCCAACCTGAAGGAGCTCCTATTATTAGATGTTAACCCAAAGAATAAAATAAATACCCATGAGTCCAGTGATATAAATAAGCAAATAAATAGGGGAAAGTAATAGCTCTTACTCACAATAGATTCCAATTGACAAACAAAAGGAAAAAGAGAAATAATAGAATCACCGTTAGTCAAATAATGTTGCAGACAAGATTCCCTGTTGAATGCTTAAGTTACTGGGCAAAAGTTTGAGAAGAAATAGAATTTACTGAGTCTGAAAATGTCTTTCCCAAGATACTTATCAATTTCAAAGGGAAAGGTGATAACTTTACAGTAAGCAAACTGTTTAACCATTTAAACAAGTGACACAGGTAAACAACATCTGCAATAAGACATAGATATCATGAACCCTTTGCTATGATGCACTGAGAAAAATATAGCGCCTTTGTAGTATTCTTGACAAAAAAAGCATGGCCTCAATATAACCATGAAAGAGTATCAGACAAACCTAAATGTTCTACAAAGTAATTGACCAGTACTTACCAAAAGTGTCAAGGTCACAAAAGACAAAACAAAAACTGAGGAAATATTATAGACTGAAAAAGACAAAAGAGAAATAACAACTGAATGCACAGAAAAAGGACATTAGTAGAAATTTTGGTGAGATTTAAATTAGGACAGTAATTTGGTCATCAGAATTGTATCAATGTTAGTATCCTGGTTTTGATCATTATACTATGGTTATGTAATGTGTTAACGTTAGGAAAAGTAGTAGGGATATAAAAGAGCTCTGGATTATTTGGGTGATTATCCTGTAAACTACACATTAATTTACAATAAAACATTTTTTTTATAAAAAGACCTCCTGGGAGAGATATAAGACCTTTGAGTTTTGTGGTGTTAGGACCCCTCAGGGAGGTTGTTATTCCCATCCTTGAAGCCTATAGACTTTTTTGCCTATGTGTAAGTATAGAATTTTAGCTCAGGGTTATCACAACATTGAAGAAAACATTGCCTCAATTCTTGTGGTGAGGATGAAATAGTTACTGAGCTCTATAGGAGTTCTGGTGTGGCGCTGTAGTCTACTGTATCAGACTGCAAAGTCATTTGAACTGCAAGGTTGGTGGTTCAAGCTCACCAGCTGTTCCATGGAAAACCTATACAGGGTTGCTATGGGTTGGAATCGACTCGACGGTGCTTCACAACAACAACAACAACAACAACAACAACAACAACAACATGGTGCCCATGTACCATTCTGCCTCTTACCTAAACTTGAGTAATAATTAGAACCTGATTGTTGTTGTTTTTAAGTGCTGTCCAGTTAGTTCCAACTCATAACGACCCTGTGTAGTGCTTCTGAGGATTGGCTGTTGAATTTGAACTGCTGACCTTGCAATTCAAACAACCTTGTGATCCAGTGTATTATCCCACAGCACCACACCAAAGTCAGCTACTAATGCATAATGAAGGACCGTCTGATCTGAGCTGAAATTTCACTGTAGAAAGATTTTACTAAGGACATGTAAAAAATAATGGTGTGGCACTACAGGAGAAGCACGAGACTCAAACTGTAAGTTGGTAGTTCAAACTCACCAGCTGCTCCTTCAAACTCTACAAAGGGTAGCTATGAGAACTGAATGCCACTTAACAACAAGAAATCTGTTTGTTTGTTTTTTAAATAAGTAAACAAATAGAAGATGTACACTGCAGCATTATTTATAATATTGAAAATTAAAGTCCAAGACTAGGGGACTTAAGATAAACTCATACAGTGGAATGCCAATGAGCAATTACAACTTATGTTGTAGCTTACTTAATAATATCATTCTATATTATGTTTCCCCAAAGTTAAATAAATAAGTTTTAAAATGAACATGTCTGCAAACATATACTCTATTTAACTACTTAAGGGATTGAGTTAGAAAATATGGAAAAACACTCTCTAAGGAGCTCTGGTAGCATAGTGGTTACGAATCGGGCTGTGAACCACAAGGTCAGCAGTTCAAAACTACCAGCTGTTCTGTGGGAGAAAGATGAGGCCTTCTGCTCCCGTAAAGATTTACAGCCTCGGAAACCCTGTACAGGGTCGCTATGAATTGGAACCAACTCCACGACACACAACAACAACAAATGAGTGCTGAGGTTATACATAATTTTTGCATTTTTTTGTTTGTTTTTCTGCATTTTTAACATTTCCACAATAAACATATGTCACTTTCATAATTTAAAAAAAAAAATTTTACAAAACAAAAAGACTACTGGTTTTAAAATGTGGAGGAAAGATTATTGTGTTCCTTCTTTTCTCCAAAGTCAACCCATCAACAACAAGCAAAAAGAAAGGCAGCAATGGAAACTCTATCTTTCACCAACGTTGAGACCCATGAGGTATGTGAGAGGGTTGCCCAGTGCAGAGACCATCATGGAGACCTATAAGAAGACAGAACCAGGGTCTACCTGAAAATACAGAGCTCTGGTAAAGCCTGCAGAACAGCATTTTCTTAACAAGTGGAGGACCCACAGGAGAGAAACAAACTTCTTGTTTAAACAACAGTAATGGAGCACACAGAAGACAGTGGTAGTTCAGTGCAAGAATCCTCTCCTTCAATGCAGGGGACCAGGGTTTGAGTCTAATAATTACGCTTCAAGTGTAGCCATCTGTCAGTGGATTGCTATGAGACTAAACAGATTCCAGCAGAGCTGCCAGACTAGGAAGAAAATACTGGCGAGCTACTTCTTAAAAATCCAGCCAATGAAAACTCTATGGATTAAAACAATCCTATCCCATTGTAAATAGGGTTGTCATGGATCAAAGGCAACTTGTCAACAGCTGACAACCACCACCACAACAACAACTGTTCAATTACAGATCATTCTTGACAGCTCAGAAACACAACTGTGTCCTGTCTCCATGAACTTCCTGCAAGCAGCTAATTCAGAAAGACTTCAGTTCATCCATAGATAAGTGGTGATTAACGACAGTGCCCAAATGACATTAAATGTTTAAAATCAAAAGGAGGAAACAAAAGACAAATGAGCTCTGAAGAACATTCATCCAGAAAATGTTGCCACCTGGAACATAAAATGTGATGAAGCATATTGGCATATACTCCAAGAATTAACCAAGTTTTAACAATCTCAAAGCAAATATACAAGAATCAGAGAAGGTGTAGATATCACTAAAAACACTGTAAGGCATATGGAAGACAGGACTATAAATTTAAAAAAAAAAAAAAAAAAGAGCAAAATGACAGAGCTATAGAAAAAATACAGAATAATAGAAACATGCAGATCAATATCCTAGATATTGATAGCTGAAATGGATAGTTGCTGGGCATTTTGAATTGGAATATCATGTGGTTTACTGTTCTAGGATTGGTACCACATTCATTATCAAAAAGAACATTTCAATATCTATCTTGAAATACAGTGCTGTTTGTGATACGATATCGATATGCCCCAAGGAAGACCAGTTAATACACCTATTATTCAAATACATGTATAACAGTGTACCAGCCATCAAAATCAGTGATGAAGGTGTTGAAGAATTCTACTAATTTCTTCTGTCTAAAATTGATCAAACATGAAAACACAATGCATTGATAATTGCTGGTGATTGAAGTGCAAAAGTTGAAAACAAAGAAAAGTGATTGTAGTTGAAAACTATGGCCTTGGTGATAGATACTATGCTAGAGACTGAATTATTTTATTTTTTTTAATAACATACAAGGTGACTATACACATGGACCTCATCAGATAGAATACACAGGGATCAAATTGACTACATCTGTAGGAAGAGATGATAGAGAAGTTCAATATCATAAACAAAAACAATATCAACTGCTCATATACAAGTTCAGGTTGAAATTGTAGAAAATTCAAATAAGCCTAGGAGAGTCAAAATACAACCTTGAGTATAACCCACCTGAATTTAGAGACCATCTCAAGAACAGATTTGACACAATGAAAACTAGTGAACAAATATCAAGCATGTTGTGGGATGACATCAAGAACATCATATATGAAGAAAGCAATAGGTCATTAAAAAGACAGGAAGGAAAAATAAGTGTATGCCTGAAGAGGCTGTGAAACTTTTTCTTGAACAGAGAGTAGCTAAAGAGAATGGAAGAAATAACAAAAGAACTGAACAGAAAATTTCAAAAGGCAGCTCCAGAGGACAAAGTCAAGTATTATAATGAAATGTGCAAAGAAAACCCAAAGAGAAGAAAATGCTCAGCAATTCTCAAACTGAAAGAAGTGAAGAAAAAAAATCAAGTCTTGACTTACAATTATTAAAAAATTTCTATGGGTAAAATTGAGTCCTGATGTGGCACTGTAGGATAAGCATTGAACTTCTAACCACAAGGCCAGTGGTTCAAAACCATCAGACACTCTTCAGAAACCCTACACAGGGTCTCGATGAGCTAGAATAGACTCAATGGCACTTAACAACTACAGTAGCATGGGCAAAATATTGAATGACAAAGGAAGCATCAAAGGAATACACAGTCGTGTACCAAAAATAATTGGCCGACAATTCGATCATTTCAGGAGGTAGCATATGAGCACGAACCAATGATGCTGAAGAAAGAAATCCAAGCTACACTGAAGACATTAGCGAAAAACAAGGCTCCAGGAATTGATGGAACACCAAGTGAAATGGTTCAGTAAGTAAACTGAAACACTAATCTAAGCCAAGAAATTTAAAAGACAGTTACCTAACCAATGGACTAGAATAGATCCATATTTCTGCCATTCAAAAGAAAGGTGATCCAACAGAATGTGGAAATTGTCACACAATATCATTAATATCATACACAGTAAAATTTTGCTGAAGATAATTTTTAAAGATAATTTTTAAAATTTACAGCAGTACATCAACAGTGTTGCTGTTGTTAGGTGTATTCAAGTCCATTCCAACTCATAGCAATCTTATGTACAACAGACTGAAACAGTACCCGATCCTGTGCCATGCTCACAATCATTGAAAGCTTGAGCCCATTACTGCTGCCACTGTATGTCGGGAGTGAAGACTCTTTTTCACTGATCTTCCACTTTATCAAGCATGATATTCTTCTCCAGGGACTGATTCCTCCTGATAACATGTCTGAAGTATAAGAGACGAAGTATTGACATTGTGGTTTCAGAAAAGCATTATGGTTGTACTTCTTCCAACACCAATTTGTTTGTTTTTCTAGCAGTCTATGGTACTTTTAGGAGTCCTGGTGTGGTGCATGGGCTAGTATGTCAGACTGCAAAGTCCTTTGAACTGCAACATCAGTGGTTCAAGCCAACCGGCTGCTCCTTGGAAATCCTATACAGGGTCGCTATGGGTCGGAATAGACTCAACGGCACTTAACAACCATAATGGTACTTTTAATATTCTTCTCCAATACCAAAACTCAAATGCATCAATTCTTCTGTAGCTTTCCTTATACATTGTCCAGCTTTCTTACGCATATGACGCTATAGAAAATATCATGGCTGGGGTCAGATGCATCTTAGTCCTCTCACAGACATTTTGGTCTTGAACACTTTAAAAAGGTCGTGTGCAGCAGATTTGCTTAATACAATACACCATTTGATTTCTTAACAGCTGTTTCCATGAGTTTTGACAGTAGATCCAAGCAAAATGAAGTCTTTAACGACTTCAATCTTTTCTTCATTTATCATGATGTTATTTATTGGCCCAGTAGTGAGGGGTTTTGTTTTCTTTACATTGATGTGCAAGCTATACTGAAGGCTGTAGTCTTTGATCTTCATCTGTAAGTATTTTAAGTTCTCTTTGCTTTCGGCAAACATGGTTGTTAATGAGTTTTCCTGCAGTCCTGATAACATGTTGTTCTTCATATAATCCAGATTCTCGGTTCATTTGCAAAGCATACAGATTGAATAAGTATTGCAAAATA
>NW_006408590.1:790406-791391 GCF_000296735.1 Chrysochloris asiatica | reverse complement strand
AATCTGTTCCACAATCTCCCCCTGGCCTGGTTTTGGCTGATGATACAAAGCTTTTCCACCATCTCTTCTCACAAATATAGTCAATTTTATTTCTGTGCATTCATCTGGCAAGGTCTGTGTGTATAGTAATTTTAAAAAGATATTTGCAATGAACAATTCATTGATCTTGCACAATTCTATCATGCAATTGCCTGCATCATTTCTATCACCAAGGCCATATTTCCCAATTACTTGCCCTTCCTCTTTGTTTCCAATCTTTGTATTCTAATCACTAGTCTTAATCCATAATCTTGATTGCATGTTTGATCAATTTCAGACTGAAGAAGTTGGTAGAATTCTTCAGTTTCATTGTTACTGACTTTAGAGCTTGGTGTGTTAATATGAATAATAGTGTAATTAACTGTTCTTCTTTGTAGGCATATGGATATTAACCTATTGCCAACACCACTATATTTCTGGAAAGACCTTGAAATGTTCCTTTTAATGATTAATGTGATGCCATTCCTATTCAATTTACTATCCCTGGCATAGTAAACCATAGGATTGTCAGATTCATAATGACCAATACCTGACAATTTCAGCTCATTAATGCCTAGGATGGAGCCCTAGTGCGGTGCTGTAGGATAAAGCACTGGACCACAAAGTTTATTTGAACCACACATTCAGTGGTTCAAACTCACTAGTGGCTCCTGGGAAACCCCATATAAGGCCATTATGATTTAGAACAGACTCAGCAGCACTTAACAACAACAACATTGCCTAAGATTTCAAACTTCATGCATTCCATTTCATTTTTGACAACTTCCAATTTACCTAGATTCATATTTGGTACATTCCATGTTCAGTTTATTAATGGAAGTTTTCAGCTGCTTCTCTTCCTTTTGAGAGGTGCCCCATCGGCAAATGAAGGTCCTGAAAACTTTATTCCATTCTTGTCATCAGGGTCAGCTCTACTTTGAGGAGGCAGCTCTTCCCCAGTCATGTT
>NW_006408590.1:787110-788706 GCF_000296735.1 Chrysochloris asiatica | reverse complement strand
GAGAACCTGAGTTCTACGAAGAAAAACGTGGCATCAGGATTGGAGGAAGACTCATTAATAACCTGCGATATGCAGATAATACAACCTTGCTTACGGAAAGTGAAGAGGACTTCAAGTACTTACTGATAATGTCCTTGGATTACTATTACTGGTTAATAGTTTTTAAAAGAAGCTAAAGAAAAAAGAATGAAATACACAGTGTGGCAAGAGAAGTTAATGTAGAATGATCAACAGTAAGAGTTAGCCTGGTGGTGGTAGTTCTGACTCTTAGTGACCCTGTATAGGGTTTCTGAGGCTGTATCTCTTTACAGGAGCAGAAAGTCTTGCCTTTCTCCTGCTGAGTGAATGATGGAGTCAAACTGCTGACCTTGTTGTTAGCAGTCCAACTCATAATCCAGTACGCTACCAAGGCTCCTTAGATATAGGCTAGATGTTGATAAATTTCAAAGATAAAGAAAGAACCTTTTAGACATCAAGGCAAGAAAAGCAAGTCATAAATATGTGCATAGAGATAAAAGAAGGTTGTATGAGATTCAAGTTAACCTCAAACATCCCCACAGCATCATTGAACATTAGAAGATAGAGGAGGAATGTCTAAAACTTTCTTGTAGTCCAAGGATTTTAAAATGAGCTAAACCAGTGGTCAGGAAACTTTTTCAGTAAAGGGAAAGATAGTGAATATTTTCAGCTTTACATGTCAGTTGGTGTCTGTGGCAACTATTCAATTCTACATTGTAGCCTGAAAACACACAAGGCTATGAATAAATGAATAGTGTGTGATTGTGTTACGGTAACAGTCAGGCATCCGACTGGATTTGGCTTATGGGCCATCATTTGCTAAAGCTAGAGATTAGCTATCATCCAGATATAAAGAGAATAGGAAATATTTTTAAAACTGTGAAATCTGAGGAGCTGGAGTCCTGATGTGGCCTTGTGGGATAAAACACTGGACCACAAGGTTGGTTTGAACCACCAAATCGGCAGTTCTAACTCACCAGTGGCTTCTAGGAAACCCTGTACAGGGTTTCTGTGAGTTGGAACTGATTCAACGCCACTTAACAACAACAGCAACAACGTAGTCCATATAACCTAAAAGATTAGAGGAAAAACTGTAGCCAACTAAAAAGAAAAATGAAGAAATTGAAGCAAAACTACTGGCAAGAAAGAAAAAGCTAAAATATGCTCTACTACCTGGAAAACAGACAAAGAGGCATACCTTCCGGCTTCTTTGGCAGTAAGTGCCTTAGAATCCCCATGACGTAAAAGGATAAATCAAGAAACCCAGACATCTGTTGGAAGCCATAAAAAATTATGATCAGTTCTAAATAAGGAAAGTGATGTCACATCCACAGAACCCTTCAAAACATCTAGCAATTCACAAGAATATTTGGACTGCTAACCAACAGTGACAGCTGAAGTAAGATGTAAAATACGTGTAAAATGAAGAGGCTGCATTAAATCAGAGGTTGTCAACTTTGAGGAATTTTTTTTTTTTTTAATGTCGGTGGTGAGTCCCATCCCAGACTAATTAAATCAGAATGACTGGGAATGAGAAAGACAACATTGTTTTAAACTTTCCAAAGATTCAAATATGTA
>NW_006408590.1:784394-785480 GCF_000296735.1 Chrysochloris asiatica | reverse complement strand
TGCAAATTTATGCACCAATCATTAAATCCAATGATCATGATATTGAAGAATTCTATCCATTTTTTCTGGAGTGTGGTGGTTCTGTAGGATAAAGACTGAACTGAGAGCTGCAAAGTTAGTGGATCAAGTCCACCAGTCACTCTGTAGGAGAAAGATGAGGCTTTTTAGTCTGGTAAAGATTTGCAGCCTCAAAAATGCTAAAAACAGTTGCTATGAATTAGAAACTGTTCAATGGCACTAAATAACAACAACAAACTTCTTCAGTCTGAAATTGATCTAATATGTAATAAAGATGCATTGATAATTACTGGTGATTAGAATGTGAACGTTTTAAACAAAGAGGAAAGATCTGTAGTTCGAAAATAGGCCTTTAGTGATAGAAATGATGCTGGAGGTAGCATGATGGAATTTTGCAAGACTAATGACTTATTCACTGCAAATATCTTTTTAAAACAGTAAAAAAAAAAAAAAGTAACTGTATACATGGACCCCTCCAGATGGAATACACAGGAATCCAATTGATTACATCTGTGGTAAGAGACGGTAGAGAAATACAATACCATCAGCTGAAACAGAAGCCAACTATGGAACAGTCCATCAATTGCTCATATGCAAGTTAGACTGAAGGTGAAGAAAAATGAAACAAATCCATGAGAGTCAAAATAAGGCCTTAAATATATCCCATCTGAGTTTCGAGAACATCTCACAAACAGATTTGACAAATACAACACTAATGATTGGAAACCAGAGGAATTGTGAAATGACACCAAGAATGTCATCCATGTGTTGGAAAGGTAAAGGTAGATGTTTACTAACAAAAGGAAGGGAGTGGTTGATCTTGCAATCCAGGAGCAGAGGTCCCTGGGACCATCAAGGGAGAACAGTGGAGTGCGGGACCCTATCCAGAGAAGCAGTGATGCCAGAGATGGAGGCAGAGATGATGACATGGAGAGATAGAGTGGCTTGGGACTCTTGACTCAGGGAGGGAGAGGGTCTGTGTGTTGACGGCCAGGGGGCAGGCTTGCTAGGTGTACCCTTTGGTTGTTTGATAATGCATACAGGGGATTGTAATCATTGCAATGAAAC
>NW_006408590.1:781550-783004 GCF_000296735.1 Chrysochloris asiatica | reverse complement strand
GTTTTACTGGTAAATTCTACCAAACATTCAGAGAACAGCTGATAACAGTTATACTCAAACTATTCCAGAACATAGAAAAGGAAAGACAATTCCTGAATACATTTTATGAAGCAAACATAGCCCTCGTAACAAAACCAGGCAAGGACAGCTCTAAAAAAGAAAATTATACATCACTATCCCTCATGAATATAAATATAAAATTTCTCAATAAAATTCTAGCCAATAGAATTCAACAACATATCCAAAAATAATACATTATGACCAAGTAGGATTCATACCAGAGATGCAAAGATGGTTCAACATTAGAAAGACAATCAACATAATCCATCATATAAATAACACAAAGAAAACGAACCACATGATCATATTGATAGATGCAGAAAAGGTATTTGACAAAAATCCAACATCCATTCCTGTTAAATACACTAAGCAAAGTATGAATTGATGGGAAATTTCTCAAAATGATTAAGAGTCATCATTACTTTAAATAGATAGAAACTGAAAACATTCTCTTTGTGAACAGGAACCAGACAAAGATGCCCTTTTCACTGATCCTATTCAATACTGTGTTGGAAGTCTTAGCCAGAGCTATACGGTAAGAAAGAGAAATTAAAGTCATTCAAATTGGCAAAGAAGAAGTAAAACCTTCTATTTTCAGATGATATGATCCTATGCATAGAAATTCCAAAGACTCAACTAGAAAATTATTGGAACTCGTTGAAAGGTTCAGCCAAGGGTTTAATATTGATATACAAAAATCAGTTGAATTCTTCTATACTAATAAATACAGCTCTGATAAGGAAATTAGGAAAACAATATCATTTACAATAGCCACACAAAAGATGAAATAGTTAGGAATAAATTTAACCAGAGGGAAAAAAAAGACCTATGCAAAGAAAACTACAAAACACTACTACAAGAAACAAGAAGAACCTTACTAAAATGGGAGAAGAACAAAGTTGGAGGCCTCTTACTTCCTAATCTCAAAATTTACTACACAGCCACAGAGGTCTGTTTTAAGCCTGGTAAAGATACAATGAAAAATGCATAAATCAAGGGAACAGAATTGAGAACCCAGAAGTAAATCCATCCACATATAGTCAACTGATCTTTGACGAAGAGCCAAAGCATATTAAATGGAGAAGGGATAGTCTCTTCAACAAATGATGCTGGCAAAACTGGAAATCCATTTGTAGAAGAGTGAAACAAGACCCATATCTCACATCTTATGCAAAAACAAACTCAATGTGGATTGAAGACCCTATGTATAACAGAATGAAACACTGTCCAATCCTGTGCCATCCTCACAATAGTTGTGTTTCAGTCCACCTCGTTGGGGGTCTTTGTCTTTTTCACTAACACGGTATTTTACCAAACATGATGTATTTTGCCATGGACTGGCCCCTTCTGATAACGTGGCCAAAATATTCAAGATGACGTCTCACCATCCTCAC
>NW_006408590.1:765876-781090 GCF_000296735.1 Chrysochloris asiatica | reverse complement strand
TTTTCTTTCTTGAGTTGTAATCCATACCGAAAGCTGTATTCTTTGATCTTCATCAGCAAGTACTGAAGTGTTTTGGGATTCCCATTCTTAACATTATCCATAGTTTATGTTGATCCACACAGGCAAATGCCTTTGTATAATCAATAAAATACAAGTAAATCTCTTTTGGGAATCCTCTGCTTTCCATCAACAAATAGTTTCCTGGTCCGCTTCTGAATTTAGCTTGAATTTCTGGCAGCTCTCTGTTGATGTTCTACTGCAATCGTTTTTGAATTATCTACTGCAAAATTTTACTTGCATGTGATATTAATGATACTGGTTGATAATTTTCTAACTCTGTAGAGTCATCTTTCTTTGGAATGGGAACAAATATGGATATTTTCCAGTCTGTTAGCCACATAGCTCTCTTCTAAGTTTCCTGACATAGACTAATGAGTCCTTCCAGCACTGCATCAATTTATTGAAACATTTCAATTAGTGTTTTGTCAATTCCTGGAGCATTTTTCCCCCACTAATGCTTTCAGTGTAGCTTGGACTTCTTCCTTCAGTACCATCAGTTCTTGATCATATGCTACCTCTTGAAACAGTAAAACATCAACCAATTATTTTTGATACAGTGACTGTAGATTCCTTCCATCTTCTTTTTAAATTTTTTAATTAAACTTTTTGCTGTGAATTGAGTGAAGGTTTACAGAGTAGATCATCAGTTTTACATTCAACCAAGCATATATTTTGCTTCATTATATGGTTGCAATCCCCTCCATGCACCAACAGTTAACAGCATTTCCCTCTAGTCACGTCTTTTAAGGCTTCCTGCCTCATTTAATATTTTGCCCATGTTGTTGTTGCTGCTGTTAAATGTCATTGAGTCCATTCTATAGCAACCATGTATAAGGTTTCTGAGGAGCAGCTGGTGGGCTTGAACCACCTACTTTGCAATTAGCAGTTCAGGACTTATCCTACTGCACTATACCAGGACTCTGTTTGGCCATTGTTGTTGTTGTTGTTAAGTGCCTTCGAGTCGGTTCCGACCCATAGCGACCCTGTACAGGGTTTCCGAGGGTGTAAATCCTTACGGGAGTAGAAAGCCTCATCTTTCTCCCGCGGAGCAGCTGGTAGTTTCGAACTGCTGACCTTAAGGTTCGCAGCCCGATTCGTAACCACTACACTACCAGAGCCATAGAATCCTTTAATATTGTAAACCAAGACTTGAATGTCTGCCTCAATTGTTTCAGCTTGAGAAACACTGAGTGTGTGTTTCCTTGTTGGTTTTCTGATTTCAGGTCTTTGCACATTGCATTGTACTTCAATTTGTCTTCTTGGGTTTCCCTTTGAAATTTTTTATTCAGCTCGTTTCTTCATCATTTCTCCCATTCTCTTTAGTTGCTCTTTGTTCAAAAGCGAGTTTGAGAATCTCTTCAGATATTCATTTTGTTTCTTGTGGTTTTTTTTTTTTCTTTTCCTGCCTTTTAAAGAACCTTTTGCTTTCTTCATGTATGATGTTCTTGATTTCATCCCACAACTTACCTGGTGTATAGTCATTAGTGTTCCATATGTCAAATCTGGTTTTGAGCTGGTTTCTAAATTCAGGTAGGCTATACTAAAGTTTGGAAGTCCTGGTGTAGCACTGTGTGATAAAGCACTGGTCCGCAAGGTCGGTTCGAACCACGAGGTTGGTGGTTCAAACCCACCAGCCACTCCTTGAAAACCCTGCACAGGGTCACTATGTGTCAGAACTGACTCAACAGCCCTTGATATACTTAAGTTTGATTTTGGCTTTCATGGACCAGTTTTAATTTTTTCCTGCTTCATCCTAAAATTTCATATGAGTAATTGATGTAATTTGTTTCACAGTTTGTCCCTGGCTTTGTTTTGGCTGATAATATTAAGCTTCTCTGTCTCTTTCCACAGATATAGTCAAATGTCACTTTGATTTCTGGGTATTCCGCCTGGTGAGGTCCACATGTATATTTGCTTTTTATGTTGTTGAAAAAAGGTGTTTGCAATGATGAAGTCACTGGTCTTGCAAAATTCTACCATGTGATCTCCAGCATCATTTCTATCACCAAGGCCATATTTTTCAACTACTTATCCTTCCTCTTTGTTTCCAACTTTCTTTCACATTTCAATCACCAATAATTACCAACACATCTTAATTGCATGTTTGATCAATTTCAGACTGAAGAGGCTGGTAGAATACATCAACTCCAACATTGACTTCAGTGGTTGGTGTATACAATTGAGTAATAGTTGTATTAACTGCTCTTCCTTGTAAGTATATAGATACCATCCTATTACAGATACAATGTACTTCAAGATAAATCTTGAAATGTCCTTTTTCATGATGAATGTGATACCATTTTTCTTGGATATGTCATTCCCAGCATAATAAAGCATATTACTGTCCAATCCAAAATAGCCAATACCTGTTTATTTCAGTTCACTAATTCCTAGTATAGATCTTTATGTGTTCCATTTCATTTTTGATGACTTCTGATTTTCTTACATAGTCCTGGTGTGGTGCTGCAAGTTAATGCATTGGACTACAAGGTCAGTTTGAACCACAAGGTCAGTGGTTCAAACTCACCAGCTGTTCCTCAGAAACTGATGCAGGGTCACTATGAGTCAGAAATGACTCAACAGCACTTAACAGTTTTTTTTTTTATATTCATACTTCAGACATTCCAAGTTCCAATTATTAATGGATGCTTGCAGATGTTTCTTCTCATCCTGGTCCTGAAAGCTTTGCTCTATCTACGTCATTAAAGTTGACTACTTTGAGGAGACAACTTCTCCCTTGTCATATTTTGGGTGCCTTCAACCTGAGGGACTCATGCTTTAGCATTATATCAGATAGTGTTCCACTGCTATTTATGAAGTTTTCAGTGGCTGATACTTTTTAGAAGTGGACTGCTTATTTCTTCATCTTACTCTTTCCTTAGTCTTGAAACTCTGCAGAAACCTGTCCAACCTGGGTGACAATGCTAGTATTTGAAATGCTGGTGGCTTAGCTTCCAATAGCACGGCAACACGTAAGCCATCACAGTACAACAAAGTGACAGATGAGTGTGGGAAATGGTCTAAATCATGTAATCATTTCAGCAATTAGCCTTTTTACAAGGGGATGCCAAAAAGTAGTTCAAAAAAGATGACATAAACCAGATTGGAGTTATATGGGGAAAGTTTGGTTGGGGATCATAAAGAGCTTCCTAAAGTGCTGAGAAAAAAGCAGATCCAAGGATCAGAGTCCCGGGTACCCAATTTTTTCAAGACCAATAAAGGAAGGGAGAGGTCACCAAATTTGGTCAAGAGTTATAAATGAAGGAAGACAGGAGCTAAGGAATGTCTGGTATAGGGCAATTTTGCCAAATAAGTTTTTACTGTTTTCCTAAGTTTTTTATTTAGCTAATATCACTATTAGAGTCTAATAAAGCACTGAATTTCTGACATTCAAGTAGCTTTCAAAATTTTTTTTTAAAATGTATATAAAATGAAGTCCAATCTTGACAAGATATCCTTAATTCAGACCTTTAAGTAGTTCAAATTGGTCAACTATTTTCAGGTATATTTTCAAATCAGGACTCCTGTCTGAAAAATAGACAAAATTGTTTTCTAAAAAAATAACAAAATGGTTTTCTAAGATGATTATCCTGCTGTTGTTGTTCAGTGCAGTCAAGTCAGTTCCAACTCACAGTGACTCCATATAGGGGTTCCAAGGAGCTACTGATGAGCTTGAACAGCTGACCTTTTGGTTCAAGCCAACTTTGCAGTCTAGCGCATTAACCCGCAGCATCATTAGACTACTGTTATTTGCTCTTCTAAGACTTTCACGATGCAGTAGGATAAGCATGGGACAGCAAAGTTGGTTTGAACTGAAAGGTTGGTGGTTCAAATCCACCAACCACTCCTCAGAAACCCTATACAGGGTTGCTATGAGTCAGAACTACTCAACAGAACAACCAACACCAACACCGAGATTTCCATGCATTCTATGGCAGATTTAAGTCTGTAGGGAACACAAAGATACAGTGTCAGATCTGTCAAATCAACCCCATTTGTCAACAGAAGGACAGATGTCACTGTCATGTCTCCTTCATAGCCAAGAAAGAATGTGTGATGACACTCTAAAAGCGAGCTATAACATTTATTCATTCAACAAATATTTATTCAGCACCCACTGCATGCATGAAACTCTGCCTACTACATTGTGGGGGGGTTGTGAAAATATGAGAAAAATGACGTCAACAGCAATAAATATTTGTATAAGTGTAATGGAAAATCAAGGCGCCTGGTAGTACAGTCGTTACAGTATTGGACTCCTAACTGAAGGTTTGGCAGTTTGAACTCACCAGCCACTTGGGGAAAAGATGTAGCAGTCTGCTTCTGTAAACATTAATCTTTGGAACCCCATGGAGCTGTTCAACTATGTCCTATAAAGTCTCTATGAGTCCAAATCAACTAGATGACAATAAGTTTTAGAATGGAAAAACATCTCATGGGATTCTTGATCTACTCCTTCTGAGAAATGACTCACTGCTTATGGTACCTGTAGAATGGGCAGATTTCACCAAGTTAGCAGCCTATGACCCCTAATAGACAGAATGCAAAACCTCAACTCCTGACTTCCATGTGGTAATTCCACACCCTTAAAAAAAATCTCAACTTTGTTTCTTATCCTAGGGCTTACTTAGCCATCCTTATTCTTTCCCATTAAATTTCCCTTTTCCTTCAGATAATTTTAATATAGTTCTGTAAGCTGCACATAAAGAATCTTGACTGAGACACACAACAAACGTGAATTTGATATTTTAATATAGAAAGGTATTCCTGACATTTGGAAGAATTATGTCAAGAATATGACAAGCAAAGGAAATACCTTCTTGGAAAGAAGTGGATCAAATATAAAAATAAGGGGGAAGCTCAGTGATAAGATGTAAGGTCAGTGGGAAATCTTGAATTTAACAATGGAAGCAGAGTGGAAATCGTTTGGGTAAGGATGAAATAAAAGAATCAAGATTGATGGTTATGGAAGAATGCTGCAGTCTGTTTAATCCAATAGAAATTATAAAGAATTTTTTACACTCCTAAAACCTACTAGCAGCCCTGAGTTTTCATAATTACACTCGTATACCCTAACTTTACTTTCATGTATTGAATTTGGACTTGCAGCCATCAGCTGTCAATCAAATATTTCAAACTGTACTGCCTGACAGTTAGGCAGTTTAGTTTTAGCAGTGACCTTACTACCGTGATTTTTGCAATTCTTTAAGTATTCTGTTGGCTACTTCATAATCATTTGATAACATATGGGTGGCGAATAGAAAGATGAACATTTAAATGCTACTGATAAGTAATATGCAAGGGGACTTCAAAAAGTTTGTGGAAAATAGAATGAAAAGATAACGGAATTTTTCTACAAACTTTTTGAAGCCCCCTTATTTATCATAAGCTTAACACAATTAAAATCAATATTGAAGTCATTGTTGATATTGATGTTGTTATTATGTGTCATCAAGTTGGTTCCAACTCATAGTGACCCTGTGCACAACAGCATGAAATACTGTTTGGTCCTGTACTATTCTCATAATCATTGTTATGTTTGAGCCCACTATTGCTGTCACTTTGTGAATCAATTGCATTGAGAGGTCTTCCTGGTTTTCATGGACTCTTCACTTTATCAAGAATGATGTCCTTCTCCCCAGACTGGTCCCTCCTGACAACTTGCCCAAAGTATAAGAGTTAAAGTCTCACCATCATTGTTTCTAAGGAGCATTCAAGCTGTACTCCTTCCAAGACAGATTTGTTTGTTCTTCTGATAGACAGTTCATGGTACTTTCAACATTCTTCACCAACACCATAATTGAAATGCAGCAATTCTTCTATGATCTTCCTTATTCATTGTTCAGCTTTTACATGCATATGAGGCGAATGAAAACAGCAAGGCTTGAATCAGGTGCACCTTAGTCCTCAGAGTGACATCTTTGCTCTTTTACACTTCAAAGAGATATTTTGCTACAGATTGGCCTAATGCGTTATCATTTGATTTCCTGACTTTTGCTTCCGTGAGTATTGATTGTGGATCCAAGCAAAATCAAAGTCTTTGACAACTTCAATCTTTTCTCTGTTTATTTATTGGTTCAATTGTGAGGATTTTCTTTTTCTTCACATTGAAGTACAACCAATACTGAAGGGTGTAGTCATCAAGGTCATCAAGTGTGTCAAAAACAACAGATGCATTGCTGTCAGTTGAACTCATTGGGCTTATGCTGTCAAACCCTTGTTTAGTTGTTAAAAAACAAAAAACAAAAAACAGCAGCATTAAATAAAATATATGAAAAAGCAGAACTACCATCAACTATTTTTTTCTTTCTAAAAGTTGTAATATAGCTGTTGTTATTGCAATTAAGTGCCACCAAGTCTGTTCTGACTTATAGAGACCCTGGTTAGTGTTTCCTAGGAGGGGTGGTGGATTTGAACTACACACCTATCAGTTGACAATCCATTGCTTATCCAACAGTGCCATACTATGACCCAAGCTATAGTTGTTGTTGTTGTTATTGTTTTTCAGTGCTGTTGAGTCAGTTTTGACTCGTAACAACCCTGTATCAGGTTCCCAAGGAGCAGCTGGTGGATTTGAACCACCATCCTTATGGTTAGCAGTCCTTATCCAAAAGTGCCACAAAAGAATTTTTTATTTTTCTAGAATCAGAGTTCTTTGTTATTATTCAGTATTTCCACATTTGATTTCTTGCACAGTGTCAGGAAACTTTCATGTACTAAAATAATGGACTGCCTTTATGACAAAGCTCACACAGAGACATGCTGTATGTTGATGGAAATCTCAACTCTCTTGACATCTCTTGGAAATCTTTTATAGCTCAAAGTAGCATGGCTTAAAATTGTTTTACTTATCCTTCTGACAACATAATCTGTGAAATGATAGACACTATGGCAGAAAGACTTCTATTTTGGACCAATGACTCTCTAACAATGAAGAACTGATTGGTTACCATGTCATCTTGGAATTTGAAATAAGGAAAGGAAATATCGGGTAGAGATTAACGTGTGCTGAAGATTTTAAGAAAGCAGATTCAAAAGCTTCGAAAAAAAAAAAAAAGGAAAGAGTTACAGCACAGAGGGTATGATCTCAGACTACAAACTCAAGAAAAGGTAGATGTGAATCCTAGATATACCACTTACTAGAAATGGCATTAGCAAGCTATTTAAGCCCTCTAACGCTCAGAGTTCTCATCTGTAAAATGAGGGTAGTAAGAAAGAACACTAAGAGAGAGATTGCCTGGGAAAATTTATTTGAAAAAAATGGGGATAGTTATAGTATACATCACATTAGGTTATTCTGAGGGCTAACTGAGAAATTGCATATAAAATGCCTAGCACTGTACTTGGCAAATAGTTGTTGTTGTTAGTAAGTGTCATTGAGTCTGTTCCGACTCATAGCCACACTCAGGGTTTCTTAGGAGCAGCATACACACAAACACACACATTAGATTAGTTACTTTAAGGACTCTAAAATTCTATGAAAACCATCAGGGATTCATGAAAGAAATTAGTCTGACTAGCTTAGATTTAAAATAAATAGAAAATGGGACAAAGGAAGACAATTAAAACTATCAGAAATCTATAAGATTAGAGTTTTTAAAAAGACTGGTGCACAGAAAAAAATGAAGTTCTATTTCTAAAGTCATAAGAGCTTTTTTTTCAACAACAATATGAAGGAGGAACAGGGACAGACTATTCCTACTCTTCAGAGACTATTATGCAGAGTTACCAGGTGAAAAAGAGAAGATAGATTTTGTCACTTCTATTTGAGGTCCAGCAAGAAGAATTCTCTGAAAAGGAAATAGGAATCTAGGAATAAAGACTATGTACCCCCAAAAGTTTAGGATGCTAGAGAAAGGAAGATCAATTTACTGCGCTACATGTATTAAAATCTCTACATCCATAGACTACATGGTATTGCAAGATTTTTTCCAGGACCATGAATGAAGTTGTTTGACATAAAAAGATTTGTTGTAATAATAAAAATCTGAAATTCTTCTGACAGAGAAACATTGTTATATAAGTATATATAGCCTCATTTAAATAAATTGGTCATCCTAATCTTTATAGATTTTATTGGGCTTTATAAATCATACATAGTTTACTTTGATGCAGGCTCATGTAGAATATTTAATTATTTAAGCCAAATAAGGTATTGCTAAAGCCAGTCAACCATTAGTAGATATCATCCATTACAAAAATTAGCTTTATCATTCTAAAGACTGACAATTGGATCAATGAAGCTAATTTTTAATCATCAAAAAAAGATTTGAGCACTTATGTATCAAGTGAACTGGGAAACCAAACATGATTCCTCCTTTCTACATAGGGGTTCCACAAGACTAAGTCAAAAAGTATTGCTACTAGGGTTCTAGTTCACATGCATAGGTTTGTTTCAAACAAATCATGTTCGAATCTGGCTCTGTGCTCAGTAAATGATTGCATCCAAGTTCTCGCAGTAATATACTTCTCTTAGTCTCGTTAGCAGCACCTTCATATCCAGTCAAAACAATTGTGTCCAAGGGGATCTGCTGGGCCAGTTAAATTCAAGGCACAGAGATCAGTTCAGAAGGTTATGGTGATTATTTTTTTGGATTCCCAAGGGGTCATCTTGATAGATTTTCTCAAAGGACTCAGGACAATAATACAGGCTTGTAAGGAAGAAGTTCATTACAGAGGAGGTCTCATAAGAACTGAGCCTCTAGAGATTAGTATAGTTTGATAGATGAGTAGACTATAGAAAAACAACAACAACAACAACTATAATCTGAGGGAGGAAAATAAAGATAGTGACAAAAAAGGAATGGATTATATACATAACCAAAATAGACAGGTGTGGCTGATCTTATACAATTTGTTAAAAATTGTAGAGGGAGATATAGCTGCAAAACTTAATTAAGGATCATCAATGCATTAAATATCACAATAAAGAGTTTGAATTTCATTTTATGATACCCACCATAATGATGTTGTTGTGATTAGGTGCCATGGAGTCAATTCTAACTCATAGCAACCCTACGTACAACATAACGAAACACCACCTGGTCCTGTTCCAGTCTCACAATTGCTGCTACTCTTGAGCCCATTGTTGACACCACTGTGCAAGTCCCGTTCATTGGAGGCCTCATTCTTTTTTTTTGCCCCTGCACTTTACCAAGCATGATGTCTTTCTCCTGGAACAGGTCCCTCCTGATAATATTTCTGAAGTATAAGAGACAAAGTCTGGCCATCTTGGCTTCTAGGACACAGAGTGTACTTCTTACAATACAGAGTTGTTTGTTCTTCTGGCAGTCTATGATACCATTAATATTCTCCAACACCATAACTCAAGTGCATAAATTCTTCTATGGTTTTCCTTATTCACTGTCCAACTTTCACATACGTATGAAACTATTGAAAATACAATGGCTGGGATCAGGCTTGCTTTAGTCTCAAACTGTCATCTTTGCTCTTGAACTCTTTTAAGAGTTCTTCTTCATCAGTGAGTATTTTGAGTCCTCTTCACTTTCAACAAACAAGGTTGTATCATCTGCATATTGCAGGTTGTTAATTATTCCTCCTCCAATCCTGATGCCATGTTTTTCTTCATATAATCCAGCTTCTTGGATTCTTTTTTCAGCGTACGGATTGAATAAATATGATGAAACAATACAATCCTGGTGCACACCTTTCCTGATTTTAAGCCATTCAGTGTTCCTTTGTTCTGTTTGAATGCTGCCTCTTGGTTGTTGTACAGGTTCCTCCTGAGCACAATGAAATGTTCTGGAATACTCATTCTCTGCAGTGTTGTCCATAGTTTGTCATTATCCACACAGTTGAAAGCCTTTGCATATTCAGTTTGGCACAGGTAAACCTCTCTGTTATTCTTTGCTTTCAGCCAAGATCTACCTGATATCAATTATATTCCTCATCTCAATCCAGCTTGAACCTCTTAGAGTTCCCTGTCAATTTACTGTTGCAGTCATTTTTGAATTAGCTTTAGCAAAATTTTGCTTGCATGTGATATTAATGTTATTGTTCGATGGTTTCCATATTCACTGGGTCATCTGTCTTTAGAATAGGTACAAATATGGATCTCTTACCATCAGATGGCCACGCAGCTGTCTTTCAAATTTCTTGGCATAGATGAGTGAGTGCTTCCAGTGCTACATTCGTTTATTGAAAGATCTCAGTTGGTGTCCCATCAATTCCTGGGGCCTTGTTCTTCACCAATGCCTTCAATGCATCGTAGACTTCCTCCTTCAGTATCATTGGCTCTTGATCATATGCCACCTCTTACATGATTGAACATGGACCACTTCTTTTTGCTTTCTGCATCATTCAATATTTTGCCCATAGAATCCTTCAGTATTCAAGTCGAGGCTTGAATTTTTTCTTCAGTTCTTTCAGCTTGAGAGGTACTAAGTGTGTTTTTCACTTTGGGTTGTCTAACTCCACATTTCATTATAACATTTGACTTTGTCTTCTCTAGCTGTCTTTTGAAATTTTCTCTTCAGTTCTTTTGGCTCTTCATTTCTTCCATGTGCTTTAGCATCTCTGTGCTGGATAGCAAGTTTCAGAGTCTCTTCTGACATACATTTTGGTCTTTTCTTTCTTTCTTTTCTTCCTACTGACCTTTTGCTTTCTTCCTGTATGATGTTATTGATGTCATCCCACAAGTCTTCTGGTTTTCTGTAATTAGCATCCAATGTAACAAATCTATTCTTGAGCTAATCTCTAAATTCAGGTGTGACATGTTCAAGGCCATATTATGACTTTCATGGACTTGTTTTAATTTTCTTCAGCTTCAGCCTGAGCTTTCAAATGAGCAATTGAGGGTCTGTTCCACAATCTGCCCCTTGCCTTGTTTTGTCTGACGATGTCAAATTTTGTCACACTGTGATGGCTTGCATATTGCTGTGATGCTGGAAGCTATGCCACTGGTATTTTGAATGCTGGCAGGGTCACCCATAATCGATTGGTTTCAGATGAGCTTTGCTACTAAGACAGACTTAGAAGGAGAAGTGGATTACTTCCAAATGTTTAGCCACTGAAAACTTTATGAATAGCAGTGGAATACTGTCAGATTGCACCAGAATATTGAATACTGAAAAATAATGAAGATCACCAGAATATTGTCAGATATAGTGTCAGAAGATGAGCCCCTCAGGTTGGAAGGTGCTTAAAATATGATTGCAGAAGAGCTGCTTCTCAAAGTAGATTGTGAGAACACTAAGGGAATAAAGCTTTCAGGACCTTCATTTGCTGACAGGGCACAACTCAAAATGAGGAGAAACAGCTGCAAAAATCCATTAATGATTGGAACATGGAATGTACGACATATGAATCTGGGAAAATGGAAGTTGTCAAAAATGAAATGGAGCACATAAAGATAGATATCCTAAAGCATTGCATTCATCATCAAAAAGAAGATTTCAAGATCTATCTTGAAGTATAATGCTGTCTGTAATAGGATACACCAACAAGAAGACCAGGTAATATTATTATTACTCAAATTTATGCACCAACCACTAAAATCAATATGATGAAATTGAAGAATTCTACCAACTTCTTAAGTGTGCAATTGATCAAATCACAATAATAGCTATTGTTTAGGAGCATGCAATATTTGTCAGAATCTTTGGATGAACTATGTCATTTACATAACATATGAAGAAGAAAATATTATTATATACAATTTACTAAGTAGGATAGTAGAGCTTAAAGAAACTAATTATCTAGCTCAAGTCCAACAGGTAGCTAAGTGTTAGAATTTAGATTCAAATTCATAGTTTTCTAAAATGAGAGCCCAAGCCCTATATTTCCTTGATTTGCAGAGAAAAATAGGAATTAATGATTTTTTTTTGAAAGGGAGAAATGATTAAAACTGTCTTTCTGGAAGATAAAATATAGTGTCAGTGATTTTTTAAGAGGACTAAGAAATTAGAAATGGTCAGACCAGTAGTTCAAGTTAGAACCTGAATGGAAACAGTAGATATAAAGAACAGCAGATAACGATGTTGTTATTCAATAAATAGCAGTTATTCTGACTCATAGTGACCCTGTATAGGGTTTCTGAGGAGTGACTGATGTGTTTGAACCACCAAATTTGTGGTTAGTAGTCCAGTGCTTATTCTACAATGTCACACCAAGACTTTGATAGACTTTGGAAAGAGACAATTAGGACTTAATATATTCATTTTCTATAATGCATAACAAATTAGCACATACTCAACAGCCTAAAGTACTATACATCTATTCTATCGTAGTTCCCATGCATCATGAATCGACACAGCTTAGCTAGGTCTTTTCTCAGAATCTCACAAAACTGCAACTAATGTGTCACATTGGGTTATATTCCTATTGGAAACTTTACTGGAGAGAATCTGCTTATTAGAATTAATTTCTTTGTGTTTGTAAGTTTGAGGTCCTCAATTTCTTGCTGTCTACTGGGAACCTCTCTCAGCTCCCAGAGGTCACTCTTAGTCCTTGCTACATGGCCCTCCTCCTTTCACAGTATGAGTACTTACCTTTCAGACAGCCTTCAGTATGAATTACACCTCAACATAAAGAAAACAAATATCCTGACAATTGGACCAATAAGCAGCAAAACAACATCATGATAAATACAGAAAATATTGTCGTTTTCAAGGATCTCATTTTACTTGAATCCACAATAAATACCCATGGAAACAGCAGTCAAGAAATCAACCAATGTATTGCATTGGGCAAATCTGCCAGAAAGCAAAGATTTCACTTCAAGGACTAAGGAGTACCTGACCCAAGCCATGGTATTTTTAATTGCTTTGTGCGTGCAAAAGTTGGACAACAGATAAGGAAGGCTGGGGAAGGAAGAATCGATGCCTTTGTGTTGTGGTGTTGGTAAAGAACATTGAATACATAATATGGACTGCCAGAACAAGCAGATCTGTCTTCTAAGAATACATGCAGAATGATCCTTAGAAGGGAGGGTGGTGAGACTTTTTCCTCTGGTAGCATAGTGATTATGAGTTGGGCTGCTAACCTTAAGGTCAGCAGTTCAAAATTACCACCTGTTATGTGGGAGAGAGATGATGGTTTCTGCTCCCTTAAAGATTTACAGCCTTGGGAGCCCTATAAGGGGTTACTATGGTCAGAACCACCACCACTTTGAACATGTTATCAGGAGAGACCGGTTCCTGGAGAAGGACATAATGTTTGGTTAAAGTAGAGGGTCAGCATTAAAGAGGAACATTCTCAATGAGATGGACTGATAAAGTGACCGCAAAAATGGGTACTAACATAGCAACAAAAGTGAGGATGGCACAGGACCGTGCAGTGTTTCATTCTTTCCTAAGCAGGGCTGCTGTGAGTCAGGACTGACTCAGTGGCACATAACAACAACAATAGCAACACGTTTTCAAGACTAAAAAGGGAATTTCTGTTGCTTTGAATTTCTGGGCTCAGGGAAGATCAAAACTCCCTTTTAAAGGGCTCAGCTGATGAGGTCAAGCCCAAATATAATCATTCTCTTTTGATTCGCTCAAAGCTAACTGATTAGGGACCTCAATTGTATCTTCAAATTCCTTTACCATTGGCATGTAATAAAACTTAATCACTACTAGTGTGATATCCATCATATCTACAGGTCCCATCCAGACTCAGAAGTCCTGATATGTTGCTACAGGATAAGCACTGGACTGCTAACCTCAAGGTGAGCAGTTCAAATCCACAAACCACTCCTTGGAAACCTTATAGAGGGTTGCTATGAGTCAGAACAGACTCGAAGGGATATGCACACACAGAATGTGTATACTAGGGACGCAGTGTTCTTGGGAACCATATTAGAATTCTGCCTACCACATGTAACAACTGATTTGACACAAGGAGGAAATAAAGGTCACTCACAGTTTTTAGCCTGAGTAATTAAGAGGATGGCAATGCCATTACTAAGATGTGACACACAGGTGGAGGAATTTAATGAGAAAAATCATTAATCTTCTTTCGTATTGTTCAACTAGAAGTATCAGTGGTACCACATTTTATACTAAACCAGCTGTATCAGTTCAACAGTATTTAATGTATAATTAAATGGTGTGGAGAAGAGTGACTTCTTACATCTGAAAGTGGTTCTATCACAAAGTACACTTTTTTTAATGTTACAAATTATCACAAACTTGAGAAAAAATATCAATAAGTTGATTATGTTTTAGATTCATATATTCTCCCTGTTTGACTAACCAGTCACAGAGATTTTATTTAATTCAGCTGTTTTGAATCAAGTGTTATTATTTCTAAGAAATAGCTAGATAGCTTTTTTCCTCCATGAATGTTTACCTTAAAAGATATCCATTAATAGCTTATTGAGTCGTTAAGAAAGTAGATAACTTAAGTACCCAAAATAACATAGGAAATATTAGCGTTAGTACTAATATAAATTAGAATAAATAATCTAAGCTCTCACTTTAAAATATTTTATTATTCCATGGTTTGGGGTTTAATACAGATCCACGTTCCCTGGTACACTGTGAAATGCAGAATATAATTTCTTGGAACATTGTAGAAAAGTGTCCACCTAATGCAAAATCCTATGCTAGAACTTTGACATTGTATGCTCTTATTCTAACAACTCTGAAATAATATTAACCTTATTCTTAAAAAGATAAAGACATTGAGGCTGAGGAGTTAAACATTTCACCCAAGCTAGTAAGTGGGCATGGAGTCCTGTGTGGTGCTGTAAATAAGCACTGGACTGCTAATCATAAGATGGTGGATCAAATCCACCAGTGGCTCCTTGGAAACCCTGTACAATGTCACTGTGAGTCAGAGTTGACTCAAAAGGCACTTAACGTCATATCAGCTGGTTGCTTCACTCTCCATTCTAGTCCTCTGTGGTCATTTCCCTGTCCATGGGCTCAGAAGTCCCCAGGTCTTGTTATACTGCGGGCCAACCAGGTCTCAATCCATGTTGACAGGAATCTTTTGAACATGCTTGGACTTAGCCCACAGCTTCATTGCTGTTGTTCCCTTACGTCCCCTTATTGGTAGACCAACATGGTCACCAGCAAGATTACATGCCTTCTCATAATCCCTTTGGGTTTCAGTCTTGGAATGGGGTTTGACCTGAGGAGACTTGATTGCTTGCCTTGATGGCTCCCCAGCGAACAACTTGCCATTATTGTTTTTTTTTTTTTTT
>NW_006408590.1:757696-758756 GCF_000296735.1 Chrysochloris asiatica | reverse complement strand
ATTATTGAATGATGCAGAAAGCATTAAGAGACGATGGAAGGAATACACAGAGTCACTGTACCAAAAGGAAATGGTTAATGTTCAACCATTTCAAAAGGTAGCATATGATCAAGAGCCAATGATACTGAAGGAGGAAATCCAAGGTGCATTGAGGGAATTGGCAAAGAACAAGGCACCAAGAATTGAGGGAATACAACTTGAAATCATTCAAGAAAGTGAGGCAGCACAGGAGGCATTCACTCATCTATGCCAAAAAATTTGGAACACATCTATCTGGCCGACTTTTTGGAAGAGATCCATATTTGTGCCCATTCCAAAGAGAGGTGACCCAACAGAATGCGGAAATCATCGGACAATCTCTTTGATATCCCATGTGACCAAAGTTTTACTAAACGTAAGACAAAAATGGCTGCAAACGTACATTGACAGAGAACTTCCAGAGGTTCAAGCTGTATTCAGAAGAGGCTGTGGAATGAGGGATATCATTGCTGATGTCCAGTGGATCTTGGCTGAAAGCAGAAAATATCGGAAAGATATTTGTTGTTATTGTGAAGTGCCATCAAGTCATTTCCGACCCGTAGTGAATCTGTATATAGTTTCTAAGGAGCAACTGGTGAGCTTGAACTGCAGACCTTGCAGTTCAAATGGTCTTGCAGACTGGCGCACTAACCCACAGCGCCACACCAGGATCTGTGCTTTATTGACTACGCAAAGGCTATCAATTGTGTGGATCATGACACGCTATGGACAACATTGCGAAGTATGAGTATTCTGGAACACTTAGTTGTGTTCATAAGGAATCTGTACCTGGACCAAGAGGCAGTTGTTCGAACAGAATATGGGAACACAGAATGGTTTAAAATTAAGAAAGGTGTGTGACAAGGTTGTATTCTTTCACCATACTTATTCAACCTGTATGCTGAGCAAATAAATCTCAGAAGCTGGGTTATATGAAGAAAAACATGGCATTGGGATTGGAGGAAGACTCATTAACAACCTGTGATATGCAGATGATACAACCTTGCTTGCTGAAAGTGAAGAGGACTTAAAACATTTACTG
>NW_006408590.1:753755-757287 GCF_000296735.1 Chrysochloris asiatica | reverse complement strand
TTTTTTTTTTTTCTGCTCATCTTTCTTTCAAGAAGTAACTTCTGTTCCTCCAGCTGCTCTAGCTGATATGAAGTGAGGGGAGATGCACAAGAACACCCATACTTTCAGATAATACCCATTTGACCTAGCTTCAATGGCTGGATGATCAGAACTTGACTAGAGGAAAAGAAGAGGAAACAAAATGTAATCTGCTATAATTTGATGAACTTGACCTATACTTATGGATGTAGTAGCTTAAGAGGGAATGATTCTTTACAGCAAGGATCATTCCCACCACCTCTGTACACAGAGTTGACAGGGATGGGCAACTTAGACATTGGCCACCCAAAACGGGGGGCACTATAAAGGCACAAAGTGACTGGCTTACAAGTTTCAAGAGGGAGCTTAGTTTCAGAGGGTGTGGGGGAAGGTAAAATCTCCACTGAGTGGTTTCCAACCTGTCTAGATGGGACTGGTGAAAGGAGATGGGGATAAGACTCTTGTGGTTCACGAGTGAATAATTGCTATCAGGACTGATTGTGAATGTTGCGAATGTAAAGGTAGATATTTTGTAACAAAAGGAGGGGAGTGGTTGATCTTGCAGTCCAGGAGCAGAGGACCTGGGACCATCAAGGGAGAAAAGCAGAGTGAGGGACCCTATCCAGAGAAGCAGTGATGCCAAAGAAGGAGGCAGAGACAGTGATGTAGAGAGATGGAGCAGCTGGGGACTCTAGACTCAAGGAAGGAGAGGGGCTGTGTGATAGCAGCCAGGGGGCAGGCTTGCAGCGTATGCCCTTTGGTTGTTTGAATGGTTATATATCCTGAGTGCCTCGGTGTATACGCAAAAAACAAAACAAAAACAAACAGAGGGAATGGAAGGAAATGCTGTTGAATGATGATGCATGGAGGGTATTGTAATCATTGCAATGAAATGAAATACAATTGGATGAATGTAAAGCTGATGTTCTCCCATGTAAACTATCACTCAATTCACAATAAAAACTTTTTTTAAAAAGGCACTTAACAACAACTATAATAACAAATGGGAATAGCTAGGTTCATGCCCAAATATATCTTATTCTTTGAGTCCTATTTTTCCCACTATTAATTTTGTTTCATGTCTCAGATTAGCTGTTACTTCCTCTAAGCAGCCTTCCATGATCACCATCTGTGTCCTCCAAGACTACCTTAGTTATGCATCCCCATAGCAATCATTAGGAACAGAGTCTTCGAGTTATAGCACTGCACAGGACAGTATTCAAATTCCAGCTTAATAGACCTGCTAACTTCATGAACTTGCAAAATTAGCTACACCTCAAACTTTTCATCAGTAGATTGAAAGTAATATTTGTAGCTGGTTCAAGAGATTGTTGAGAGAATGGCCTAATGAACATCTGTTTCTGTTGTTATTAGTATTGTCAACATTGTGTTATTCTACTTCTCACATTGGGTTGCAATTGCCTAAAGACTCGTCTGTATTCCACAGTGGATTTTAAAATTCCCCAGAAAGAGTCACATCTTGTTAGCTTTGATTTCCCCAGAGCCTAGCAGAGTGCTCACCTCCCACACTGCAGGCATTCAATGAATGAATGAATGAATGCACAAGACTGCCCATTATATAGATGGCCTTGCTTTTCCAAGCTTTAATAAAGAATACAAACAAATGAAAACAAGCCTTTGCTTTCTTTGAATTATATTTTAGAATAAGAAGTCTTAGGAAGCAGAGTTTGTTATGATATCCTTAATGCTAGAAATCCTAATAGTTAAATGTTACCTGAAAAAGGCCTGAACCCAGGCAGTCTCTCAACAGATGAACAATCTTATTTTTCAGAAGAAATGAATGATCTCCATGTTCACCTTTCACCTTTACCCCTACAGCCCAAGAGTAATGTGCTCTGAATGACCTCCTTTTCTCTTCAAAGCCACCCACAGGACAAGCATCCATTCCCAGACAGGTGCTAACTCCAGTCCTGCTATGAAAAATGTCCAAGGATCCCACTTTTTATTTGATTCATCTCAGCTATGCCTGTTTCCACTTTGTCACCTTCGGCTTCTGGCAGGCTAATGCCTGTTTTTATTCTTCTGGTGGAAAGAGCACATTTGGATTTGACTGCTGATTACGTACACCCAGTTGAATTCCCGAATACATGTGAGAACAGTATCCAAACACGTGTAAGCAATTAATGTAGGGTCAAGCCTTTGGGTACTCATGGGTCATGGTAATAGAAGAGGATTCTTCATATATTGCTCCTTTCTTATAATAAAGGCCAACTTATGGGTAGAAGTAAATTAGCAGAAATAAACCACAGCAAGAAAAGATTAATAGAAAGACAAAGAACTCTATTCATTTGTGATGCAAAAATCCATTATTAGGAGCATATCTCCTTGGATAGTCTTGTGGATGCTGCATAATTCACTGAGCCCGACTGTACTTAGGAAGTGATGTTAAATATTGAAAATCTGATTGGAAGTCGGAGGTGGCTTCCTGCTCTTTCCTGTAATTGCCTTGTCTGATTTTTCTCATGAACAATGTATCACTGGGATCTTTGACTATGATAGAGAGCTTCCTCCTGAGAGTTCTGCCCTGAAGGCTCGGACCCAGCTCTGCAGGAGTTATCTGATGAAGAACTTCATATATCTCTTTTGTACCTGTCATCCCCTCTCCGTTGTCAAGCCCCAGGGTGTTGTGTGGGACTCATGAGTCTCTCTTCAGCCTGTCTCCCTCCGCCCTACTGCCTCTTGCACATACGACAGCCTGAGTTGAAAAGATAGAGCCATTCCAGACTTCTTATTACAATCACATTCCATCTTCTTCAAACAAGCCCTGCTCAGAACAAAAGCCAGCGCTTCTGAGCAGTCTTTGCTGTGGATGGTTAATCATAACATTTTGGTGGGACCCGGAATATTATGATGATTGCTTTCAAGTAAATTGTGATATACATGCTTAACAGATGATGTAACTGCATATCGCTGCTGTGGGGGGTTTATTCTCCATGACTACACAAGGTGTCGTTTTCTATGACCGTCTACTCCACAAATGCAAACAGATATATTTCCCATGATCTGAACCCAGACAAATAGAGTTGGTTTGTGTATTTCACAGTTTACATTTTTGAGAGCCTCTCAATATAGTCTTCTAAGATCTCTCAAAACTTTAAAATTTTAAACTTTTGACCATTTTATACACTTAAGGAATGTGATAATGCTAATGAGATAATAGGGCAAGGAAAAGAATTAAAAGCATATAGGCTACCTACACCTATGGAAGCAGTAGCTCAAAAGAGGGAGCAAGTCTTTACAGCAAGAATCATTCCCACCCCCTCCACACACAGAGTAGACAGGGATGGGCAACTTGGACATTGGCTAACCAAAATGGGGGGTGGGGGCTACAAAGGCAAGAAGTGACTGGCTTACAAGCTTTCAAGAGGGAACCTAGACCCAGAGGGCCTGGAGGAAGGTAGAATCTCCAGTAAGTAGTATTCAATCTGACTAGGCAGGGCTGATGCAACGAAATGCAGATGGGTCTCTTGTGATACAATAGTGAATAATTGTT
>NW_006408590.1:742931-748236 GCF_000296735.1 Chrysochloris asiatica | reverse complement strand
GGCCAAACTTCATCTCTCATACTTCGGACATATTGTTAGGAGGGACCAATCGCTGGAGAAAGATATCATATTTGGTAAGGTGGAGGCTCAGAAAAAAGAGGAAGACCCCCAACGAGATGGATTGGCCAAGAGGCATCATCGATGAACTCAAGCGTAACAACAGTAGTGACGTTGGCCCAGGATCGGGCAGTGTTTCATTCTGCTGTGCATAAGGTCGCTATGAGTCGGTACCGACTCGATGGCACCTAACAACAACAACAGAAACAACAACAAAAGTGCTTCAAATAATCTACCACTCGTCTGTCAGTTTGCTGTACAATAGTGGCTTTCAGGTTGCTGTGATTCTGGAAGCTATGCCACTGGTATTTTATATACCAGAAGGACACACCATGGTAGACAGATTTCAGATGAACTTCCAGACTAAGAAAGACAAGAAAGAAGGAGAGACGGACTACTTCTGAATATTTAGTAACTAAAAACCTTACTAGTAGCAGTGGAACATTGTCAGATAGCACCAGAATAGTAAATATTGAAACATGATAAAGAGCACCAGAATATTGTCAGATATAGTACTGGGAAATGAGCCCCTCAGGTTGGAAGGCACTCAGAATATGATTGGGCAAAAGCTGCCTCCTCAAAGCAGAATTGACCACGACACAAATGGAGTAAAGCATTTGGGACCTTCATTTGCTGATGGGGTACAACTCAAAATTAAGAGAATCGGCTGTAAATATCCGTTAATAATCAGAACATCGAATGTATGAAGTATGAATCTAGGAAAATTAGAAGTTGTTGAAACTACAATGGAATGCATAAACATCAATATCCTAGGCAATAATGAACTGGTATTGGTCATTTTGAATATATATGAGGTCTTCCAAAATTTCATGAAAAATTTCTTTTTCTTTTAAATATATTTTCCCATTAATCTTTGAAGTCCTCTAGTATATATGGAACCCTGATGGTATAGTGGGTTAAGCATTAGGGCTGCAAACTCCAAGGTCAACAGTTCAAAGCCACAAGCAACTCCATGAAAGAAATATGAGGCTGTCTGCTCCCATAAAAATTTACAGCCTTGGAACCCTGTGGAGCAGTTCTACTCTGTCCTATAGCATTGGTACGAAGAGTCACAATCGACTCACCTGCAGTAGATTGGATTTTGGTTGTTAAAATTTTTATTTCAGCATACTTTTGTTCTGTATTTTTTTATTATGGATATTCATTTCCTTTAGCTTGTTGGTAAAATATCCTAAATGTTTTATTTTCAAAACTTTTTAAGACTGCTCTATTATGTTCATTTCATCTGAAAAGAATGTCAATAGTTTATTTTGTTGGCAATCACTTTTAGAATTACTTTATGAATTATGGAATTTAGTTTCTCAGATTTGCCTCCAAGAGGAAAGATAGTTGTCAGTTATTTGAAGGTTTCTTCCCCCATCTATCCTGTTTCCTTCCTTTCTGATAGCTTTTAAGTTACCGCGCCCAAAAACCAGAACCAGATGTTACATTGTCAGATCATAGTTCTACCCCATACTAGTGACATCATGGTTTTAATCAATTAGATAGAAGGTAACTTGACTGAAGTCTGGTTTTCAGACTGTTCTACATTATTACTTCATTTCTGGATAGTCAGGCAGTAGTATGAAGAAGATTTTTTGTTTTGTTTTATTGTTGTTCTGGTTTCATTTGGGGCTTCCATTCATGGACTGATATCCCACTAAAACCCTGATTATAAACAATGATCCCAGATCTCATCCTCACTTAATAGAACAATTATACCCTGAACTACTAGGACAACAGGAGTTGAACTACTAGGGGCCTCTGACTACCTAGAAGACACTTAGGCCCAGCTCTATTTACTACTTGGCACTTCTGCTCTCCTTTTGATCCAAATCAGTGCTAATCTTGTTTTCAAAATAGTGTATTATAAATTTTCTGTTTTATTATTTTATCTATCATTATTGATTCTCAGAGAAGAAGGGGGTGACTCAAAGAGTGAACTCACCAAATTGTCTTGAATAGAACTACAGATGTTCTCATTACCCAATATAAAAAGTGTCCCATTTCTTAGAAGGCATTTTTTTCTTGACGACATATTGCGTAGGATAATGGGCAAATATTTTGGGGGTGGTTCTTGAGAAGGAGACACTTCTTTATATAAACTGCATGAAACAAAAAAAGCATATTATTGAATTATTGTTCAGTGATGACATTTCTAATGGAATAAGATCAGTAATCCAAATAAAGTTTTAACTTACTTTAAGGTTAAAACTTAGAGACTGAATGGTTAGCTCCAAATATCTCTCAAATATCACTCTTTTCAAATGAGCTTCTTGACAGGGCTGAATATCAGTCAGTCCAAGATTGAGCTCTTTGGAAGAAGTGCAGAGATTGTGTTGATTGAAAAGAGATCCATATGCTCTAGGCATATGTTTTAGACTGTCAGCTGGCAAGGCTGACATTCTGCTATGAAAATTCAGGAGCCTGACTTGTATTCTCATCCTAGCAGAAGGTCTTCCCACCTCCCCAGAGTGAGCCATAGCAGTGCCTGTGAAAAAGCTAAACTTTTTATTTTAAAAGAGCTTCAGATCTTCTCAAAGTCTTAATAGAAATCTCACTTGAGATTTTCCAAGCACTGAGAGGAATATTCTAGGACCCAGAAGGGAGATGTTGATAAATGAACACCTTAGTGCAGAAAGGATATCAAAAGGAAGAGATACATGTGATCCTGATTTTCCTCAATTCAGTCAAATGCATATTCAATACGGTCCCTCCATGTTTTCATCTCTGCTAGCAATATTAAGATGATGGTCATTTAGTTCCTATCCTTGAAGGATTACATCAGAACAAGACCACAGACAAAGAAGCAATCCAGGAAATGACTAGTCATTGTGAGACATAAAATAACTAAATTGAGGTAGTAGATATGTAGAATAGATGACAAATTTTAAAATGCATTTAGGAGTCAGAATCATGATAGCGTGTGAAATAAAGAAATAGAAAACATTCATAATTCCAGGATGACAAGCATGTTTTGCTTGTGTCACTGGGTTGATTGGTGATGACATTTATCAGGACAAAGAACATGGGAAGAATAACAGAAAGAAAGGAAGAATAACATAAAAATAATAAACATATTGTTAAAATGTTAAGTGTTTGTGGACATTAAAGTGGAAGAGTGTAGAAGGCAGATGGATATATTCTTGATTTTTAAGACAGAAACAGAAGATTTGGGAGTCATCAACATATAATGATAGAGAATGAGTAGAGAATGAAGCCTAGAAGGGGAGGCGTTAGAGAGTTCTCACTATTCATCTCATCAAAAATGCCCACTCAGCCGAAATAAGTGAATAAACTCCACAAAATTGCCATTGCTTAATAGGTAGAAATTGCAGGACACTCGCCTACTCTTCTTTGCCTGTATCTTTAACTTGCTCAGCAACATTTCAACTACTGATAAGAGAGCCAAGTAAACAATTAAAGGTAGGTTTTAGAACTAGACTTGATTTCCTGAAATGCACACCTGCTAATAAACAGGTGAGTCAAACCGGGAAACCATGAATTCTCACCAACATTCTAGTCTATGATTTTCAGATGGGATTGTGACTTCAAGTTGACATCTTCTTCATGTGGACAAAGGCGGGAGACATGCAATCATGATCATGAGATCCTCCAGCTGTCTCACAGAGGGTAGTCAGGAAGTAGCAGAACCAAGTCATTAGGCAAAAGTAGGAGAATAGAACTTTGGGGTTAAGACAGGGATAAAGAGATGACCGAGGCAGAGCCCCAGAAATATGCAAACTCCATAAACAACCTCCCAAAACCACGTTACCATTGAACTGATTCTGACTCATGGGGGTTTGTGTGCTACACAGTAGGACTGAGCTCCGTAGAGCTTTCCTGACTGTAAGGGAAGTAGATTGCTTCAATGTCACCACTGGATGGGTGTGAACCACCAACATTTTGGCTAGTTGTTAGTTGTTATTTGTTAGTGCCATTGAGTCAGTTCTAACTCATAGCAACCCTATGAGTAAGGAGTAACTTCCAAGGAGTAAGCTGGTGGGTTTGAAGCACCAACTTTGAGGTTAGCAGTATAGTGCTTATCCTACAGCACCACACCAGGACCACAGTGTGCACGCCATTTGTACCACCCAGAAACCTAGAAACAAAGCAGAAAACCCATAATCAGAACTAGGGCACACCAAGTTGGGTCTCAGGAAAAAGGCATAAAACACTCAACCAACAATCAAATTTCATCAGTTGTACCTCTTCAATCATTCTCAAATCCATGAATTTCTCTCCATCTTCACTATTGATGTCTGTAGTTCAGTCCACCATGACCTCTTGCCTGAATTATAGGAATCGCCTCTTAGCTGATGTCTCTGCCTCCAGGTTTCACCTTTGTCACTGCACCTGAAGTGACCTTTAAAAAGTATAAATCTCATATCACCCACCTTCTATTTTTAAATCATTCCCTGTAATTCCATTGCCCTCAGAATAAAATCAAGATCATTAGCATGACTTAACCAGTCTTTTTGTGACCGGTTCCTCACTTATTTCTTCATTCTTTCCATGAGCTCCCTAAAATTCTGTGATTCAGGCATACTAAATAATATGCAGTTCTCTAAAGGAGCCCTCACATAACAACAACAACAACATAGCATACTTTGTCTGTCCTCCAGTACTTCTCAAAGTGCTGTTTCCCCTGTGTGAAGCACTTTTCTAGGTTCTTCATCTAATTAATACCTGCTCTCCTGGTGTGGTTCTGTGGGTTAATGCACCAGACTGCAAAGCCCTTTGAACTGAAAGGTTGGCGGTTCAAGCTCACCAGCTGCTCCTTGGAAACCCTATACAGGGTTGCTATGGGTCGGGACCGACTCAACAGCACTTAACAACAGCAACTCCTAGTCTCAGCCTAAATATAACAATCTTTGTCATCTAGTAGCAGTTAAGTGTCATACTCCCAGAACATCACACTTTTACTATCATACATTTTCCTGCCATGTTGTAATTCTCAAGTTTTATATCTTGTTTAGCACTCTCTCCTCACCACTAAGCACAGTACCTGGTCTATTGAAAATGGTCAGTAGCTAATTGTTGACTTATTATTTCATCTTCCTAATGTCTAGTGCATCTAAAACAGAAATACCATAAGTGGTTGACTTTAACAGAAATTTACTAGCTCCAAGAGACGGCTTTCTCTAACTCTGGAGGAAGGTCTTTATCTCTCTTGAACATGTACTCCTGGGTGATCATCATGTGGCTTGGCCTACGTTTTCCCTTATCTCTGCTTCTCTCACTTGCT
>NW_006408590.1:741344-742831 GCF_000296735.1 Chrysochloris asiatica | reverse complement strand
GTCGGAACCGACTCGACGGCACTTAACAACAACAACCCATTTCACCTAGCTTCAATGACTGAATGATCAGAACTGGACTAAAGGAAGATCTAAAAAAAAATTTTTTTTGGATAAAGAAAACAAGTATAAATCACTACAATTTGATAAACTTGACATATACTTATAGTTGTAGTAACTTAAAATATGAGCCAAGAGGGAAGGAATCTTCAAAGCAAGGATCATTCCCATCCCCTCTGTACACAGGGTTGATAGGTATGGGCAACTTAGACATTGGCTACCTAAAATGGGGGGTGTGGGCTATAAAGGGACGAAGTGACTGGCTTACAGGTTTTCAAGAAGGAGTTTCATTTCAGAGTGTGCAGGGGAAAGTAAAATCCCCACTGAGTGGTTTTCATCCTGTCTAGATGGTTCTGGTGAAAGGAGATGGGGGTAAGATTCTTATGATTCAATAGTGAGTAATTGTTATCATGACTAATTGTGATTGTCACAACTGTAAAGGTAGAAATTTTGTGGCAAAAAGGGGGCAGTGATTGATCTTACAGTTGAAGAATGGAGGACCCTGGGACCATCAAGGGAGAAGAACAGGAGCGGAGTGTGGAACCCTATCCAGAGAAGCAGCACTGCCAGAGATGGAGGTAGAGATGGTGATGGTGAAGGGATAGAGCAGTTGAGGATTCTAGGCTCATGGAGGGAGAGAGGCTATGTGATGGCAGCCGGGGGGCAGGTTTGCAGGGTGTGCCCTTTGGTTGTTTAAATGATTGTATATTCCTGAGTGTTTTGGTGTATATCCAAAAAATAAAATAAAATAGAAAAACAACAGAGGGAATAGAAGCAAATATTGTTGAATGATGATACATGGAGGGGATTGTAATCATTACAATGAAATGATGAGTGTAAATCGGATGTTCTCCCATGTAACCTATCACTCAATTCACAATAAAAACTTACAAAAGAATACCCAAGAAGAAAAATCTAGAATAAGGCAATGTATGAATGTTGTTGCTGTTGTTGTTGTTGTTGTTGTTGTTAAGTGTGGTCAGGTTAGTTTGGATTCACAGCAACCCTGCACAGTGTTTCTGAGAAGTGGTTGATGAGTTTGAACCACTGACCTGGCAGTTAGCAGTCCATTGCTTTTCCTATAGCACTACACCAACAGTATAATCTATGAATATAGATGTGAAAAGTTAACAAGTAGGATTCATAATGCATTATGACATCACTATACAAGAAACAGTCAAGAAATCAGAAGACATATTGCATTAGGCAAATCTGCTGCACAAGACCTTTTAAAAGTGTTGAAAAGCAAAGATGTCAGCTTGAGGACTAAGGTGTGCCTGACCCAAACCATGGTATTTTCTATAACCTCATATGCATGCGAAAGCTGGACAGTGAATAAGGAAGACCTTAGAAGCATTGATGCTTTTGAGTTATGGTGTTGGAGGAAAATATTGAAAGTGCCACAGGCTGCCAAAAGAACCAATAGATCC
>NW_006408590.1:735243-741244 GCF_000296735.1 Chrysochloris asiatica | reverse complement strand
GGGGGGGAGGGGGGGCAGACACAATTAAATCCATACTAATCAATGAATAACAAAATAGTGGGTTATAGCTGAGCAGGGATCCTCTTTACTACAGCTGACTTAGTACTGTGACTACAATAGGGCTTGTCCTACAACAGTTAGGAATCACCACATGAGGGTGGAGAAGAGCTACAAAAGCCTTTACATCTTTGTATTTAACTCTTTATGGGTTTGAGGGGGAAAAGTTTTTTTCCTGGTTGTACAAAACCTGGAGTCCTGGTGTGATGCTGTACTAGCCTGCTAACTCCAAGGTTGGTTTTTAAAACCCACCAACCACTTCTCAAAAACCCTATGTTGGTTATGAGTCAGAACCTACTCAACAGGACTCAGTAACAACAAATAAGACCTACACGTATTACCTTCACTGCAGGATTTCACTTCTCTTTCCATTTCAAGTGGCTTATGTGGGCTTGACCCACATTCACAGACCAAATTAAAGGTAGGTTAGACCAAACCTGGTCAATTAGAATATGCCATCACCCAATCCATAGTATGTCTGCTTTGTCACATAATCATAGATGGCCCAACTGAAGACTTCTATGGAGTTTTTGCTGGAATCCTGGTGTGGCACTGTAGGATAAAGCACTGGACTGCAAGGTTGGTTTGAACCATAAGAACAGTGGTTCAAATTCACCAACTACTCCTTGGAAACCCTGTATAAGGTCTCTATGAGTTGGAACCAACTCAACAGTATTTAACAACAGCAACAACATGTGATTTTTGTTTGAGCAAAAGACATCTTTCTTAAGAGAGTATAATTTGGTGCCACATGAAAAAAAATTGAGATCTACTCAAATGTACAAATTCAAGTATTATCATGAGATATGCAAAGACGTAGAGCTAGAAAACCAAAAGGAAAAAACACACTCAGTATTTTTAAAGCTGAAAAAACTGAATAAAATATTCACTTCAACTTACAATATTAGAGGATTCTCTGGGGGGAAAATTGAATACACCAAAAAGAAATGGTCCATGTTCAATCATGTAAGTGGTGGCATATTATCAAGAGTCAATGGTACTGAAGGAAGACATCCAAGGTGCATTGAAGGCATTGGTGAAGAACAAGGCCCTGGGAATTGATGAGATACAAATTGAAATCTTTCACCAAACTGATGCAGCATTGGAAGCACTCACTAACCTATGCAAAGAAATTTGGAAGACAGCTATCTTACCAACTAATTAAAAGAAATCCATATTTGTGCTCATTCCAAAGAGATGTGGCCCAATGGAATGTGGAAATCATCAGACAATATCATTAATATGGCATGAAAGTAAAATTTTGCTGAAGAGAATTGAAAAATGATTGCAACAGTACATTGACAGATAACTGCCAGAGTTTCAAGCCAGTTTCATATGAGGATATCATTAATATCAGATGGACCTTGGTTGAAAGTAACTTCTTGCTTTACAGACTATACAAAAACTTTCGATTGTATGGATCATGGCAAGCTATGGACAACATTGCAGAGAATGAGTATTCCGGAACATTCAATTGTGCTCAAGAAGAACCTGTACATAGACCACGAGGCAGTCATTCAAACACAAGGGGAGAATGAATGGCTTAAAATCAAGAAAGGTGTCCTCAAGGCTTGTATTCTTTCACCATACTTATTCAATCTGTATACTGAGCAAATAATCTGAAAAGTTGGATTATATGTAGAAGAACATGGCATCGGAAATGGAGGAACAGTCATTAACAACCTGCAATATGCTGATGATACAACCTTGCTTGCTGAAAGCGAAGAGGACTTAAAGAACTTACTAATGAATATCAAAGTCCACAGCCTTTGCTGTGGGTTGCACCTCAATGTACTGAAAACAAGACTCCTCATCACTGGGCCAATAAACAGCATCTTTATAAATGGAGAAAATATTGAAATTATCAAAGACTTCATTTTGCTTGAATCCACTATCAATACTCATGGAAACAGCAGCGAAGAAATCAAATGAAATATTGTGTTAGGCAAATCTGTTACACAAGACCTCTTTAAAGTGTTCAAGAGCAAAGAAGTCAGATTGAAGATTAAGGTACACCTGACCCAAACCAGGGCATTTTCAATAACTTCATATGCATGTGAAAGATGGACAGTGAATTATAAGAATTGATGCTTTGGGGTTATGGTGTTGGAGAAAAATTTTAAAGTACCATGGATTGCTAGAAGAACAAATATCTCTATGTTGGAAGAAATACAGCCAGAAGTTTTCTTAGAAGCCAGAATGGCGAGACTTCCTTTCTCATACTTTAGACATAGTATCAGGAGATTCCCATCCCTGGAGAAGGGTATCATGCTAAGCAAAGTGGAGGGTCAGTAAAAAAGAAGAAGATTCCCAGAGAGATGGATTGAAAAAGTGACAGCAGCAAGAGGTTTAACCTTAACAATGATTTTTAGGATGGCACAAGACAGGATAATGTTTCATTCTGTTGTGCATAGGGTTGCTGTGAGTTGGAATTGACTCAATAGCACCTAACCACAACAACAACCCAAATGTACAATAATAAAACTTATTGGATGAATAAGTTATGCAATATTAGAAATGCTGATATCTGATTTATTGGTCCATAAATAAAGCAAATTAAAGTTCTTATAATCATATTTGTACTCCTGGTGTGGCGCTGCAGGTTAATATGCTGGACTACAAGATCAGTCTGAACCACAGGTTTGGCAGTTCAAGCTCACCCGCTGCTCATCAGAAACCCTATACAGGGTTGCTGAGTCAGAACTGATACTACAGCACTTAACCACAACAATAATAATATTTCGTATGAAACTACTATACTAAATGATGTATATGTGTATATAAGGAACCTGGTGATGCTGTAGGGGAAACATTAGACTGCTAACTGAAAGATCAGTGGTTCTAAACCATCAGCCACTCAGAGGGAAAAAGATGAGGATGTCTGCTCCTGGAAAGATTTCCAGTCTTGGAAATCCTGTGTAAGATTGCTGTAAGACAGAACTGACTTGATGGTGGTAGGATTGTTTGTTTCTTCCTTAATATGTATATATGTGCACACATACACACATATAAAAGCTATTAACTCCAAACTATTAACATGACAGTGTTTGTCCTCATAGTATTGCCGATTATATAAAAATACATAAGAACGTTACCATGTTGTTGTTGTTAAGTGCCATCGAATCAGTTCCAGTTCATAACAATCCTGTATAGGGTTTCCAAAGAGTGGCTGGTGACCTTGAACTGCTGACCTTGCAGTCCAAACCAACCTTACAATCCAGTGCATTAACCTGCAGCACCACACCAGGACTCCGAATATTACCATAAATAAGACTAAATAACAGTATTTGTTTTTTTAATGCCATTTTCAGTGTATGATTGTTATGTGGGGCTCAAAGGATAGGACCAAATGCTCAAAGGGAAGAATAGTATTTTTTCCATGAAGGGAATGGATATTTCCACTGGGAAGAAGTTGTCTTCCAGGCACAAAATATGGCAGATTGATGAAGTAGATCAAGGGTTAGCAAACTTTTCCTATAAAGGATGCTGCTCTTGTTGTGTTCCATCAAGTCAATTCTGACTGAAATCGACTCTATAGGCAGAGTAGAATTGTGTATTAAGGTTTTCTAGGCTGTAATCTTTACCTAATTCAGACATATTGTTAGGAGGAACGAGTCACTGGAGAGGGATATCATGTTTGGTAAGGTGGAGAGTCAGAGAAAAAGAGGAAGATCCCCAGTGAGATGGATTAGCAAAATGGCAGCATCAATGGGCTCAAGCATAGCAACAATTGTGAGGTTGGCCCAGGACTGGGCAGTGTTTCATTCTGTTGTGCATAGGGTCTGTATGAGTTGGTACTGACTCGATGGCACCTAACAACAACAACAATCTTTACAGATCACCAGACCTTTTCTTTTGCAGAGTAACAGGTAGGTTCAGACCACCATCCTTTCAATCAGCAGGTGGGCACTTAACCATTACACCACTAGGCTTTTTCTTGTAAAAGGCCAGGTAGTAAATATTTTTGGCTTTTCAAGCCTCCCCATCACTATTACAGCCTGTCAGCACTGCTACTGTATGGCAGCACTGATGAAGCACTGGAGTCATTCACCTCATTATGCCAATAAATTTGGAAGATAGCTACTTGGCCAACTGATTGGAGGAGATCCACAGCTATGATAATTCCAAAGAGAGGTGCCCAAAGGAATGCAGAAATCATTCGACAATATCATTAATGTCACATGTAAATCCAATTTTGCAAAAGATAGTTCAAGAATGGCTGCAGCACTACATTGACAGGTAAATTCCAGAGGTTCAAGCCAGTTTCAGACAAGCACATGGAACAATAGATATCATTGCTGATGTCGGATGGATCTTGACTAAGAGCCGAGAATAACAGAAAGATGGTTACCTGTGCTTTATTGACTATGCAAAGACTTTCAACCTTGTGGATAACACTGTGAAGAATGGGTATTCCAGAATACTTGATTGTGCTCATAAGAAACCTGTACATAGACCAAGAGACAGTTGTTCAAATAGAACAAGGGGATATTGAATGGTTTAAAATCAGGAAACATATACACCAAGCCTGCATTCTTTCACCAAACTTGTTCAATCTGTATGCTGAGCAAATAATCCAAGAAGCTGGAATATATGTAGAATGTGGTATCAGGATTGGAGGAAGACTCTTTATCAACCTGGCATATGCTGATACATAAGTGTATCAGCTTGACAAAAGTGAAGAGGTCTTAAAAAACTTACTGATGAAGATTTAAGACCATAGCCTTAAGTACGAGTTGCACCTCAACGTAATGAAAAGAAAAATCCTCACCCCTGGACCAATAAATAACATCATGATAGATTGAGAAAATATTAACTTTGTCAAAGACTTCATTTTACTTGGATCCACTATCAGCACTTGTGGAAGCAGGAGTCAAGAAATCCAACGGCATAATGCATTAGGCAAATCTCCTACACAAGACCTCTTTAAAATGTTCAAGAGCAAAGATGTCAGTTTGAGAACTAAGGTGTGCCTGACCCAAGCCATGGTCCTTTCATTAGCCTCATATGTGAAAGTTGATAACGAATAATGAAGACCATAGAAAAATTGATGCATTTGAGTTATGTTATTGGGGAAGAATATTAAAAGTACCATGGAGGGCCAGAAGAACAAACAAATTTGTGTTGGAAATACAGCTAGAATGCACCTTAGAAGCCAGGATGGTGAAAGTTTGTTATTCATACTTCAGACATATAATCAGGAAATACTAGTCCCTGAAAAAGGGCATCATGATTGGTAAAGTGGAGGGTCAGTGAAAAAGAAGACCCCCAGTGAGATGGATTGACACAGTGGCAGCAGCAATGGGCTCAAGCTTAACAATGATTGTGAGGATGGTGCAGGACCAGACAGTGTTTCCTTCTGTTGTGTGTAAGGTTGCTATGAGTCGGAACCAACTCAGTGGCTCCTAAGAACAATAAGAGTATTGCAAAAGCAGTCATAGACAATAGGCAAACAAATAGAAATGGTTGTTTTCCAGGGTATTAGAGGTTTCTGTCTTTCCGAGTGGCTAAAATTCTAGGTGAAGAGACATTTGGAGAAGTTTCCTTGCTGAGGCAAGCTGCCCTTGTACAAGGGAGGAGACTGCAAGAGGGATAGAAGAGCAAATCTTTGATTTCCAGAAGCATCTGTGCTGGACCTGTTACATAAGGAGCAACTATAGATGTAGAAATGATAAAGATGATGATTGGAAGGGAGGTCAACCTCAAGAAACTGTCAGGGCTAATCTCCAACCTCAAAAGTTTATGTCAAAATGTATATGAATTGTTGAAGGAAAAACTAATCTGCTCTTAAGCCTTCACCCAGTGCACAATAAAAGATATATAAATATATACTGTTGTTGTTAAGTGCCGTTGAGTCAATTCTGACCCATAGCGACCCTGTATAGGGTTTCCAAGGAGCAGCTAGTGAGCTTGAACCACCAACCTTGCAGTTCAAATGACTTTG
>NW_006408590.1:728103-734499 GCF_000296735.1 Chrysochloris asiatica | reverse complement strand
CATATCATGTTTGGTAAAGTGGAGGGTCAGAGAAAAAGAGGAAGACCCCCAGTAAGATGGATTGGCAAAGTGGCAGCATCAATGGGCTCAAGCTGGCAAAGATAATGAGGTTGGCTCAGGATCGGGCAGTGTTTTGTTCTGCTGTGCATAAGGTCACTATGAATCGGTACTGACTCAATGGCACCTAACAACAACAACAACAAAATATTTAATTTTCATAATTTCAAATTAAAAGTAATGATATCACCTTAAGTACTAAGGCATGTCTGACCCAAGCCATCATATTTTCAATCACCTCATATGTATACAAAAAAAGTGACACCATGAGTAAGAAAGACTGAAGAAGAACTGATGTATTTGAATTATAGTGTTGACAAAGAATATTGAATATACTATGGGCAGCCAGAAGAAAGAATAAATCTGTCTTGGAAGAAGTACAGTCAGAATGCTCCTTAAAAGTAGGAACAACAGGACTTCATTTCACATACTTTGGAGATGCTTTGAAGAGGGACCAATCCCTGGAAAACTATATCATGCCTAATAATGTACAGAGTCAGTGAAAAATACAAAGACCCTCAACAAGATGAATTGTTATAGTGGCTGCAATAGGCTAAAACATAATAGTGGTTGTAAGGACGATGCAGGACTGGGTGTTGTTTCATTCTGCTTTACATAGGGTCACTATGAGTTGGAAGTGAGTCTACAGTACCTACCAGTAACAACAAAGCTTAATTTAAATATTAGTCAAACAGAGCTAAAAATATCAATACCATCTAACCCAAAGACTAGGTCAGAGAAATATACAAGATAGCAGGAAATGCTCTGAATAGTACAAGGCACTATATTTGGAAATTTCTGTAAGACCCTTTGTGTAACTCAGCCTAGAGCTCCTTTGCAGGCTTGTTCCCCACATCCATGCTTCCTCTTTACAGTAGGTGCCAGAGATTCTACTGACTTTTCTCTCCTCTAATATCTGTCATCACTTACTCCATCCCTTGAAATCATGTTGTCCCAGGAGTGGCTGCATTCCCTACACACCACCATATGTGTAGACCTCAAAGACAAGCAAACACATCTTTGATTGCTAATTTCTACCAGAAAGCAAAATTAATCACAAAGCTCTGGAAATATTTTATAATTTGTTCATACTTGTTTCCTTTTCAGAATAACTCAAACATCCTTGGACTTTTTCTTTCTGGCTTTTTCTCAAAGACAGAACTCAACAAAGCTTCCTTCTCCTTCTAACCCTGATTTTAGTAAACTCCTCCTGAGCATGCTTCCAGAATGTTTCTTTTCATAGCTGAGAATGTCATCCAAGATAAAGGTTGTCTCCTTGTGTTAGGTTCATTTTGGAACTCGGAAGCCTCTAGGTCAGGCGACTCCATGTAGTCTTAGCTTACATGGGAATGATTTGAAAGAAGACAGTAAAGACATGGCCCAAGTGTTGTTACTTCCCATGTCAATATGCAAACTCACATTACTAAATGAACATAACACTCTTTCTGACTGATTCCAGCCCAACTTCAGAGTTATACTCAGTCTAGTCCTTCAGGTAGCCCTCATCAATCAAGAATTGGCCATAAGATAAAAAGCCAATTGGTTTTAAACACCATTGAGGCAGAATCCTTCTCCCAAAATTTACTTGAAAAGCACCATTGTAACATTTTACATAAAGTCCTCAGCAATACCAGAATTGGGAAGTGCTTTCAATTCTATAATCTGCAGGTAATCTGGTTCCTTACAATAGTATTCAGTACAGGGTGGTATAGTTCCTTAAGGAAAGATATAAATGGAGCAATTATTATTTTAATTTGTTTTTGATAAAAGACTAGAATGCCCCTATGAAGTTATTTGGTCCTTCCTCTCAATAAATTTTGCAATTTGTGGCACTGTAGGATAAACACTGAACTGGTAACCACAAGATTGGCAGTTCAAACCCACCATGCACTTCTCAAAAATGCTATACAGTATTGCTTTGAGTCAAAACCAATTCAACAGCACATAACAACAACAACAGCTTGTTAGGTGCTAGAAACTGACACTTTTGCAGCCATCATTGGCAACCTACATAAACCCTTCCCTACCTTTTTGCTATTGGCAAAATCAGATTTCACATTGTTAGTCACTGGATTTTCTATGGTCTGACTGGACAGCATGCCCATTCTGGTTGGTTGGGGCCAATCCTGTATCCGTTAAATATTTTGGATTTTGCCCTGTAGTTGTTTACCCACCACATAGCCATGTGCTCAGAGGTGGGACACCTTCTCACTACAAGAAGTAAATCACATTTGTCTAAACTAATTCCCCTTGCCAGGCATTGGGTTAAGCATGAGCGTGTAGCCCCATCCTGACCAATGATCAGTGTCATAGATTGCATTGTGTACCCCTAGAATATGTGTCAACTTTGTTGTCATAATTCTCAGTGGTTTTGCAGTTGTATAATAATGCAATGTGGCAATTAAGTGATAATTCCCCATGATGTGGTCTGACATGAAAAATTAGGTAAAAGGATTAGGGGTAGGCTGCAATACATTTAATCCCACAACCTTGTGATGTAAGGAAATTTCCCCCAGAGGTGTGGCCTGTGACATCGTTCTTCTTACAAAGATAAAAGGAGAGAGTAGTGAGCAAAGGAAGAGTGACCTACTACCACCAAGAAAGAAGAGCTGGGAGTGGACTGTGTCCTTTGGACCTGGGGCTCTTGTATTATGAAGCTCTCTGTGTGCAACAGATGTATTTTTTTGTTTGTTTTAGGTTTGTTTTTTCTTTTTGTTGTTTCATTTATTCTTTCCTCTTCTTTTTCCATTCCTTTTCTGTCTGCACTTTTGTCTTTTCCCTCTTTTCTTCCATATCTCATTTCCACTTTTCTTACTTTTCACCCCCCTTTGAATCTTTCGTTACTACTATCTACTCTCTTTCTCTATTAATCTTTTTTCTCCCTGTTTTCTTAAGGGTTGTTTTTATTTTTATTTATTCCTTTTATTTTTTTCTTCGATAGCTCTCTCTCCTGTCCATCTTTTCTCTTTTTAGTTTTTTTTTGTTTTTTTGTTTTTTTTTTTCTGGTCCCTGCCTGTTTTCAATTCTTTTTGCTCATTTATTATTTTCTCTTTTTAATGTTGGTTGCTTGTGTGTTTATTCATTTTTGCTTCCTGGTGTGTGGTGTGGTGGTGGTGGATGTTTCTTTTCTTTCCCACCCAACAGAAGACAGCCCAGCTACAACTGTATCTTCTGTAGCTCCACCCACTGGACAAGAGCCAATACCTGCTCCTATACTAGCAGATTAATGATAGACAGCAGTCAACTGAGAAGTGGGAATGGAGAATGGTGCACATGGTTCCATTCTCTAATTACACCACAGGAGAGAGTTGGTGAAACCTAAGAGCATGGCAATATACAATCATCAATTAAATACAAATACAAAAACACTACAATGTCTCAGAGACAACAGACAAATTGAATTCACACAAAGAAACAAGAGAATGGTTCAAACAAATAACCAAGATACAGAGCCAGAAAACATTTCTGAGGAAGAAAAGGTAATGAAACTAACTGAAAAAGAATTCAAAAGAATGATATTTAGGTATCTACAAAGGATCAAGAGAAAGATTGAGAAAAGCAAGGAGAAAACAGGAAAAAAGCTAGAAGAATTCAGGAAAACACTACAAGAACAAGCATACAAAATAAAAGCACATTTTGAAACATTACAAAAACTACAAATAATGAAGAAGATTAATACTAAGATTTCAGAAATGGACAATACATTGGAAGGGCAAAGGAATACATGCAAAACAATGGAAGCCCAAATTATTGAGCTGGAAGATAAATCTTTCAACACTAGTATGCTAGAAGAATAATCACAAAAACAAATGAGAAAATCTGATGAAAAGCTTAAGAGTTATGTGGAGTTATGAAGAGGAATAACTTACAGGTGATTGGAATTCTTGAACAGAAAGAGACAATAAAAAGCACACAGAAAGTTGTTGAAGAGTTGTTTGAAGAAAACTTCCCTAACATCATGAAAGACAAGAAGATAAGCATACAAGAAGCTAAATGAAGCCCAAATAGGATAAACCCCAAAGCAAAATCACCAAGACATATAATCAAACTTTCCAAAATCTAAGACAAGGAAAGGTTCCTCAGAGCAATTTGAGGAAAATGAAAATCATCTACAAAGGAGAACAAAAGACTAAGCTCTGATTTCTTAGCAGAAACCAGAAAGGTGAGAAGGCAATGAGATGGCATGTACAAAACTCTGAATGAGAAAAATGCCAACAAAGATTATCTACCTCAAATATGCTGGCAAAATTGGAACATTTCCAGATAAACAGAAATTAAAGAAATTTGCAACAACAAGACCAACTTTACAAAAAATGTTAAAGAATGCTCTTTGGAGATAGAACCAACAGCATCAGAAAACAACCTGAGATCAACATGCATGACAACACCACCCAGAACTCAATCCAGGTATAGAAGCATTTAAAATAAAATAAACCTACAATACCTTCATTTGTTGATGGGCACAACTAAAAATGAAGAGAAACAACTGTAAACATCCATTAATAATCAGAACATGGAATGTATGAAGTATGAATCTAAGAAAACTGGAAATTGTCAAAAATGAAATGGAACACATAAACATCAATATTCTAGGCATTAGTGAGCTGAAATGGACTGGCATCAGCCATTTTGAATCTGACAATAACATAGTTTACTATGCCGGGAATGACCAATTGAAGAGGAATGGAGCCACATTTATCATCAAACAGAACATTTCAAGATCTGTCTTGAAATGCAATGCTGTCTATGATAAGATAATATCCATACGCCTACAAGGAAGACCAATTAATACAACTATTATTTAAATTCACACACCAATCACTGAAAATGAAATTAAAGAATTCTACCAACTTCTTCAGTCTAAAATTGATCAAACAGGCATTCAAGATGTATTGATAATTACTGCAATTGGAATGCAAAGGTTGGGAACAAAGAGGAATGATCAGTAGTTAAAAACTATGGACATGGTAAAAGCGAAGAGGATTTACAATACTTACTGATGAAGATCAAAGCCTTTGGTATGGGTTGCATCTCATTGCAAAGAAAACAAAAATCCTCACCACTGGAGCAATAAATGGAGAAAAGATTAAAGTTATCAAAGACTTCATTTTGCCCAGATCAACCAACAACACTCACAAAAGCTGCAGTCAAAAAATCAAATGACATATTGCATTAGGCAAATCTGATGCACAAGACCTCTTTTAAAATGTTAAAGAACAAAGATGTCAGTTTGAGGACTAAGGTGCGCCTGACCCAAGCCATGGTATTTTCAATAACCTCATATGCATGAGAAAGTTATACAGTGAATAAGAAAGACCACAGAAGAATTGATGCATTTAAGTTATGGTGTTCAGGAAGGATATTGAAAGTACCACAGACTGCCATAAGAATAAACAGATCTGTGTTGGAAGAAGTACAGCCAGAGTGTTCCTTAGAAGCCAGGATAGCCAGACTTCATCTTTTATACCTAGAACATATTGTCAAAAGTGACTAGTCCCTGGAAAAGGTATCATTTTTGGTAAAATGGAAGGTCAGAGAGAAAGAGGAAGGCCCCCAATGAGATGGATTGGTACAGTGGCAGCAGCAATGGGCTCAAATGTAGCAATGATTGTGAGGTTACCCTAGGACCTGGTAGTGTTTTGTTCTGTTATGCATAGGGTTGCTATGAGTCCGTATTGACTCAGTGGCATCTAACAACAACAACAAGGCAAAAACAAGTATAAAATACACAGAAGGACATTATATCATAATTAAAGGGTCAATTGAACAAGACAACATAGCATAATTATAGTATAAGAAAGGGTCTCAAAATATATAAATCAAATTATAATAGAACTGAAGAAAGAAATAGGCAACTTTACAGTAATAGTAGGAGATTTTAATATACCACTTTTGATGTAGGACAGAACAAGTCAACAAAGGCAAAGAACTAAATAACACAGTTAATCAACTAGACCTCATAGGCATATTCAACGCACTCAACCCAACAACAGCACAATACACATTCTTCTCCAATGCACATGGAACATTCTCCAGAACAGAACATATGTTAGGCCACAAAGCAAACCTCAACAAACTTTAAAACATGAACCTTCTTTTCAGATCACAGTGCTATCAAATTAGAAATCAACAATAGGAAGATCAAGGGAAAATGTCAAATACCTGGAAATTGAACAACATCCTCCTCAAAATGTACTGGTTAATAGATCAAATATAAAATGAAATAAGAAAGTTTCTGAGTCAGATGAGAACAAAACCACAACTTAACAAAGCCTTTGGAACACAACAAAGGCAGTGCTCAGAGGGCAATTTATAGCAATAAATGCACATATCCTAAAG
>NW_006408590.1:725948-727093 GCF_000296735.1 Chrysochloris asiatica | reverse complement strand
CATTGCATGTTCCCACACCTCTGCCCACCCTGTTGATACTCTTGCAAAAACTTTGTCTTGAGGTGTTAAAGCATGTCCTTCTAGTCCTGATCTTGCTCCATCAGACTTTCACCTGTTTGGTCCCCTGGAAGCAGCTCTTTGAGAACAGAGATTCACTTCTAATGAAGAAGTAAAGGCAGTGGTGCATTTGTGGCTTCCAGCTCAGTTTAAAACATTTTTAAATAAGGGAATATGAAAGCTTTCTGACAGGTGGACAAAGTGTATTGAAAAGTAAGGAGATTATGTCAAATAAATGATGTATTTGTCTTTTCTAAAAGTTATTTAGAATAAATTCTACAGCCAGAGTGTGGATAATTGTGGACTCACTCTTACATATGTTTGACAGAATATTTCTACATATGTATTTATATGTACTGCAAATATATTCATAAATATGTACAATAGAGCATAGAGGGGGCAAAGTTAGGAAAACTTCTTAGCCGTAACTAATCACCTTGAGGGAATGAATCACTGGTCCTAGAGCCTTAGGACCATCATCTTGCGGAACATTAAGATCATTTGGAATAGTCTAGTCCACAAAGACAATGTAGTTCTACATCCTACTTTGGTAAGTAGAAGCTTGTGATCAAGCCATCTAAGGCTTAATTATTGGTCTCTCCCTGTCCAGAGGAAAGAAGAGTAGAGAAAATAAAATTTTTAAGATTAAAATAGTCTTAAAAACGAATGGACCATGCACAGCTCAGCTCCATGACCATGAGATCAAAAGAACTAGATGGTGGTCCAGTTATCACTGAGGACCTCTCTGAAATGGACCACAATAGAAAGTCCTGGATAGAGTGGAAGAAAAGTGTGGAATAACACTCAAAATGATAATTAAAATATAATCAGGCTTACTGATTTGATAGAGACTGGTGGAAAACCCTGAAACTATGACCCATAGATGTCCTTCAAGCCTAGAACTGAACTCACCCTGTGGCTCAACTTTCAGCCAAACAAAAAACAGGCATATGACGTGAACAAAAACACCAGGGAATTTTACACAAAATTAAAAGGGAAGTATTTGCCCAGGAATAAAGCTCAGAAGTCAAGAAGGAATAGAAAAGAAGAGGGAATGGAAAAAGTAAACACAGGAGTGGAAGTGGAAA
>NW_006408590.1:723079-724157 GCF_000296735.1 Chrysochloris asiatica | reverse complement strand
GGTACCAGAGCTCCTGATTTGGAGGTAGTGGTGGTTATATGCCACAAAGTCAATTCCAACTCATAGCAACCTTGTATAGGGTTTCCCAAGTTGTATATCTTTACGGGAGCAGAAAGCCTCATCTTTCCCCTATGGAATGATTGATGGATTCCAACTGCTGACCTTGCAGTTAGCAACCCACCCCACAATCCATTATACTTTAAGGGCACTTTTAGCTGATTTGAGCATCAGTGAATTTGTGAGGAGGGAATCTTCTCTCATCTTTATATTGATTATGACTTCAATAGCCCATTCAATATTACTGTGTTTCCCCAATGTAATGGCAAAGTTGAAAGACTTTTTTATATAGGATAATATTAAGTGTTATACCATCAACTCACAACAGTCCAGTTCTTCTGCATGACACTTACACAAATCTGCCAGCGACCCCCACCCCCACCTCGTCTGTTCCACCAATTCCTTAAGTATAGTGATAGATCTAGCTTGTGAGGGAGGAGGTGGGAGGAGGAAGGAACCTCCTTCAAAGCTTGTAGCAGCTGTTCCTAATTATAAAGAACGCAGCCTATTCAGAACAACTGCAAAAAACAATCACAATGCATAAAATGCCATCTTTTCCTATCTTTGCCAAATTAAGCCATTTGTACCAGACTCTCCTTTCTACATCAAGTCATACATTGTACAGGGTCTTCCCTATGGTTAATTTCACACAAAATTCAAGGATGTTTCTGTAAAATTATTTTACCTAATGAATCTACTTGCCAGGTAGTTTATGAAAGTGTTAATTACTTCATTAGGAAAATAAATCTTGCTTAGTATAGAAAGTCTAGAAAACTGTGTATGCCCAAAGAAGAAACAAAAATAATCAGAAATCCATCCAATTATCATATTACTACTTTAGAATATATTCTTCCAGTCTTTATTCTGTTCAGATATAGATTTCTTTTTTTTTTTTTTACAAAGAAATATATCTCTCACTGTACATATTACTGCATAATATCCTTGTTCTCTTAATAAATTACATGCATTAAATCTTTATCTTACAGCATTATCTTTAATGACTACAAAGTCTTCCATTAAA
>NW_006408590.1:713552-721312 GCF_000296735.1 Chrysochloris asiatica | reverse complement strand
CCAATAGATCCATTTTGGAAAAAGTGCAGCCAGAGTGCTCCTTGGAGGCCAAGATGGCCAAACTTCGTCTCTCATACTTCAGACATATTGTCAGGAAGGACCCGTCGCTGGAGAAGGATATCATGTTTGGTAAGGTGGAATGTCAGAGAAAAAGAGGAAGACCCCCCAGCGAGATGATTTAGCCAAGTGGCAGCATTGATGGACTCAAGTAAGGTTGGCCCAGTATCAGGCAGTATTTCATTCTGCTCTGGGTCGGTACTAACTCAATGGCACCTAAGAACAACAACCTTCCCATCATTTCTCAACTTTGTCCTTAGGAAAATGATGCATTTTTTATTTTGAATGATTGACAATTCCATGGTAACCATACCTTTCCAGTGTTGTTGCCCCCCTATCTACCTATCTACTGCTTGACTGAAAATTGGGCCACGAGGGATCCTTTCCAGACCTAAAGGGTGGTCATAGTCTCAGGTTCCTCCAGTCTTTCTAGCCAGTAAGCCTGGTCTTTTTCATAAATTTGAGTTTTGTCCCACATTGTCTCTGACTCTATCCAGTACCTTCTAATATTATCCTTTTCAAAACATTTTTCAGTGATAGCCTGACACCATCAAGTTCTTCTGGTCTCAGGTTCATGGAGACTGATGTTCAGTTGTTCCATTCATCCGCTGGACTAATTGATTCCAAGCCTCTTTAATTCACATCACTCTTCTTTCTTTCACACATGGAGACCAATAACTGCACCTTAGACAAACACTCATGAGCTTTTAAGATCCCAAATGCTGCTCACCAAAGTAGGATGTAGAATGTTGTCTTTGTGGACTATGTTATGCCAACTGACCATATTATCTCCTGAGATTACTGTCCTGAGCCCTCAGGCCCAGCAACTCATTGCCTTAAGATAATCTATAAATTTTCATCATTTTGCCTACGGTATGTTCCACCACATTCATAGTTGTGTTTTCAGGAAATGTAAATATGCATGTGCAAATATCCTCTTTCAAATTCTTATATATATATATGATATATGATATATATAAGATATGAAGTCCTGATGTGGTACTGTGGGTTAATGCACTGGACTGCAACATCAGTTTGAACCACAAGGTCAGTGATTCAAGCTTACCAGTCACTCCTTGGAAACCCTATAGAAGGTTGGAACTGACTCAGTGGCACTTAACAATTATATATATATATAGTCCTGGTGTGGCACTGTGGGTTAATGCACTGGACTGCAAAATCAGTTTGTGGTTCAAGCTCACCAGCTGCTCTTTGGAAAATGTATACAGGATCACTATGGGTCAGAACCGACTTGACAGCTCTTAGCAACAATTATATATGTGTATATGTATATATATTCCATTCAGTCTGTGTCTCTGTTCCTTTATCTAACTGCAGTACACTATTGCTCCAAGGATGTGTATATATCACTATTTACTTCTGTCCACTTTACCCCTTGCATACCTCCCGGCGTCTTCACCTGTCTTCATTCTTCTACCAACCTCCATTTTCCTGTGTATTCCCCTTCCCCTTCTTGTATATTGACCTCCCCGTCACCCAAGTTAATCTGTTTCTACTCTCTAGCCAGTGAATTACTTTCTCTTCCCTTCCACCCCTAATAAACATCAAAGAATGTTTCTTTTAGTATAAAAACCTTTTCTCCAGGTTTCAGAAAAATGGTCTCATACACTATTTCTCCCTTTATGATTGACTCATAATTGACTCATTGATTCAACATTTACCTGATAGGTTCATCCATGTTATGAGGTGTTTCATAGATTCACCACTATTCTTCAACACCAGTATTCTAATACAATTTTTTTTTAATTTATTGCACATTTAGATTGTTTTGCATTTTTACTCTTAAAGTATAATTGCAATACAGAACCATTCCATCACTTCCATAGTATTTTGAAAATATTATCTCCTCTCTGAGCAAAAAAATTTTTGATGAGTTTTTGCATTATACATACATGACCATTTTCTCCACAGTATAGCTATACTAGGTCAGATATGCAAACTTTTAATATTCTAAAGCTTATTCACAGAAGATTTATTAAACCAGAGATTTTGTTATAAAAGCTGAAAATTTGGTGCTAACTTTGTTTCTTGACATCTTTGATTTTTGTAGGATATGTTGAAGGAAATAACTTTTAGAGCATCTAATATAAATGCCCTGGAGTGGAGCCCAGTGCAAGCACAAAATTTTAAGTTCTTCAGCTGATTTCATAAGGCAGTCAGAGTCTAGGTCTACAGGAAAGGACAGGAGGGGGTGGGTATGTTGTATTAGTAAAGTTCCTGGTCTACCTAGGAATTTCATTGCCATAGAAGAGATAACTGAATTACAGTCCCGTTAGGGGGAAAAAAGAAAATTAAAACTTTTTAGAGAGATGCAAATAAGAACTTATATAAGGCTCACATTTTTATAGACTATTTTGTGTTGATGTATACATGCATATGAGCATGTATACACTAAGTACCTAAGACCCAGAAAAGATAAATGAAAGAAATATAAATTGCATTCATTTCCCTGTTGTGTCCTTCTTTTGGAGTCCAAGAGTCAATCTACAGCAAAAAATGAGGGGGTAAATTTTAACCTCTATATTCTCATCTTCATTTAAAAAAAAAACACAAAAAACAAAAAACACAAATAACCCATAGTTTCTCGAGAAAGGAAGATGAGATCCTATTACTTCCTCTTTCTAAATTTGAGTAATCTCTCAGAGTATCATAATCCCCTCATGGTCCTACAGAAATCTGACAAGCAGTTTACTCATCTTGCTTTTTTTCAAGCCCCTTTTGTAACAGTAACTGCCATCTGAGGCTCCCTCTTTCCATAGGCACAGGCAGCTGTGAATACTGATGGCACCCCCAATGTAGTATGTTGTTGTTGTCAGGTGCCATTGAGTCAGAACCGACTCATAGTGAGCCCATGCACAGCAGAACGAAACAATGTCCGATCCTGGGCCAACCTCACTACCTCTGCCACACTTGACGCCATCAATGATGCCACCTGGCTGATCCATCTCGTTGGGGATCTTCCTCTTTTTCTCTGACCCTCCACCTTACCAAACATGATATCCTTCTCCAGAGATGGACAATATGTCCGAAGTATGAGAGACAAAGTTTGGCCATCCTGGCCTTCAAGGAGCACTCTGGCTGCACTTCTTCCAAAACAGATCTGTTGGTCCTTTTGGAAGACCATGGCACTTTCAATATCCTCCTCCAACACCATAACTCAAAAGCATCAATTCTTGTACGGTCTTCCTTATTCACTGTCCAGCTTTCGCATGCTTATGAGGTTATTGAAAATAAGTTAGCGGGAGACACAGGGAGGAATGCAATAGTTAAATGAATAGAGGTAAATACTGTTAACTGTTTGCACATGGGGGGGATTGCAACCATGTAATGAAGCAAAATATAAAACTGACAATCCACTCTGTAAACAAATTTTAAAAAACAATCAACAAAAAAATGTCCATGGTGCAACTTCTCTCCTAGGAAGCATCCAATCAACTTCTTGTGCCTTCATCTAAAGCTCAGAATTCTGGGACTATCATCTACATCTGTTTCATTTGGTTTTCTGTATCTTCATTGTGGTCTTCTGGTGTGGTGCTGTAGGATCAGCACTGGACTGTGAAACATGAGGTCAACAGTTCAAACTCACCAGCTGCTAGACTCTATGGCACTTAACAACAACAATCTTCATTGTAGAGGGTCCATACAGCCTTTCGGCCTTGTCCACCATCTTTCTTCCCTCTTTTGTAATTGTTTTTTAATAAATAAACCAAATATCAAACCAAACCCACTGCTATTGAGTTGATATCAACGCATCGAGAACCTTTATAGGGTTTCCAAGCCTGTACATCTTTATGGGAGCAGAAAGCCTCATCTTTCCCCTGCAGAGCAGCTGATGGGTTTGAACAGCCAACCTTGCAGTTAGCAGTCCAGTCCTTATCTTACAGCACCACCAGGTCTCTTTTTAAATTTTTAAAATATAAATAGTCATGTATTCTTTAGAAATGATACACTGACTGAATTTGATAATTAGGTATTTATCTAAAATAATCATTAAACAGAAGACAGTGAAACAAAGGGAAAAAATCCCAGTACATGGCTCTGTGGGTCAATGCACTGGACTGCAAAGTCAGTTTTAACTGCAAGAACAGCAGTTCAAGCTCACCAGATGCTCTTCAAAAACCCTATACAAGGTCACTATGAGTTGGAGTCAACTCAATGGCAACAACTGTATAAATGGATACTTGAAACTCTGGATGGGGTTTCCTATGAAAAATAACACAGATTCAAAAAGTGTTGGATCTCAAGAAAGTAACAGAAGTACTCTAGAAAACTGTTAGATGACTCAAAAGGTGATTATAATCATTGGGAAGTCACTGATGCCTTCAACATAAAATGTTAACATAAGGAAAACACTAGAAAACTGAGTTTTAAGACACTATGTATCTAATATTTATTTTTCTGTAATATGTGATTATGAATATCCATGTACATCTAAATTGAGAAATTAAATATTGTAAGTAGACATTTGACTGTTTTGTTCTTCTCCAGTATATACTTACATTATGCCAAATCTCACCCTCTTATTTTTTTAAATTTTCACAGAGAAATCATCTATGGTCAGGCATAAATAAGAGAAATGACTCTTACAGTGTTTTTCAGAATTTTAAATATACTTACAATACATGTGACTTCCTAAACTGGTAAAAGGATATAGTGTAGTTTATTTATCATTCATATTTGACCATGGAAACTTGAGCTTTGTGGGACAAGAGTTCTTCAGAGCATTTATTGGGAATCACTTTTCTTATACAAAAGAATCTGACCAGCCTCAAAAATACCCTAAGCAGTAACCTGGAAGAAAAATAACATACCTGCACATCAATTGCTGTGAATCAGAACCAATTCAAAGACACTTAACAACAACTTACTAATATTGGAGTCCTGGCGTGATGATGTAGGATAAGTACTGGACTGTTAACAGCAAGATAAGTGGTTCAAACCCACCAGCCACTCTTCAGAAACTATGGATTGGAGCTGACTCTACAACACATAACAATAACAACAATACTAAGACTTAACATTTAATTGGAGTCCTGGAGTGGCACTGCAGGATAAGCACTGGACAACTAACCACAAGGTCAGTGGTTCCAACCCACCAGCCACTCCTTGAAAACCCTATACAGGGTCACTGTGAGTCAGAACCTACTCAACAGCAAGTAACAACAACAGTGATCCCCAGAGTTTTACTGTTATCTCCAATGTTCAACTAAGAAGCCAGTTTCCGTTCAGTAGATTCCAACCATGGTGACCCCATATGTATCAAAGTAGAAGTGTGCTACCTTTCGGGTTTTCGATGAAGATACTTCAGAAGCTGATCACTAGGCCTTTCTTCTGACACATTTTTGGATGGACTCGAGCCTCCAAACTTTTGACTACAGCCAAGTCTATTAACTGCTCCTGTTGTTGTTGTTAAGTGCTACCAAGTCAGTTCTGACTCATAGAGACCCTGTAAAGAGTTTTCGAGGAGCAGCTGGTGAGTTTGAACCACCGACCTTGGGGTTCAAACTGACCTTGAGGTCGAGTGCTTATCTTATGGTGCCACACACCACTTATACTCCCAGTTAAAGAACCTGGGGGTCAAAGTCAAAGTAATTTGCCCATAATCACATACCTAGTAAATTGTCAAGTCCAATTACTTCACCCTTTCTGACACTGTTTCTCTATATTTAATTTACCAAGAATTGCTTAGGGGAGAAGTAGTCTAGTGCCACCTTCCAGTTTATACCTTAGATTCAAAGTGACCAGCTGTTAGACAGTAACTCCAGCTTGTGGCCAACTAAAGGAAATAGAGTGGATTAGAAAAAGACCTATCTGGTAATTCCCTTAATAAGCCAGAATTTCAAAGACTTCAACAATGGGCTAGCTGTGTTTTTGGTAAACATTTTTTATTGTCATTATTGGTTTTTAAAAGCCACTTAGTCTACTATATTTAATAACTCTTCTAAGAAGACAATTCTGGGAAGCTTTTTTTTTTCAAGCAAGAATTATTAGTATAGTGGGAAAAGCCAGGCTGATTTAGATTTGAATCTGAGGCTCCAAATGACTTTGGGCAAGGTACTTAGCCATTCCTCGTCTAAAAAATGGAAATAATTATGCCTTCCTCATAGAATTGTTATGAGATATAAATCAAATAATGTCATTTGCAAAGCTAGGAACATAGAACTGGTCCAAAAAATGAAAGTTCTCTTTTCCCCTAGGAGATTAAAAAATAATAATTAAAAACAAAAACAATAGAAAGGGACCCTTCACGCTTCTGCCCTTTAATTTACTGACATCCATATTATAACAAGTTTCCCCTATGGTGTGATCACATGGCTAAGAATGATATTTTCTTTTTAAATGGGTCAAACTTGCCTGGAACATACCTTGAGCACAGATGATACAACTTTCTGACTGAAGAGTTAAAGATATGCCCTGATGGAGCATCAATGAAGAATGCTTCAGATCCGAGACGATGTCTATATATTTCTGAAGTCTTCATTTGTCAGTGTACATGCTGGCAGTTCTCCAGCCACCAGAAAAATCTTTGTACCCAGAGAATCTTTTCATGGAAAATTATGAGGATGATTTGCATGCTCTATTCAAACCACATCATACAATTTGGAAGGAGCCTTGGTGGCATGGTGGGTTAAGCATTACACTGCTAACTGCAAGGTGGGTTATTCAAACCCACCAATTGCTCCATAGAAGAAAGATGTGTCTGTCTGCTTCCACAAAACTTTATTGTTTCAGAAACCCCGTGGAAATGTTCTGCTCTTTTCCATAGGATCTCTACGAGCAGGAATTGACTGAATAGCAGTGAGTTTGGTAATACAATTTGGAGTATTCAATAAAGGTAATAACTAAGAAAAGTGTTAATTCTTCATAAAATTGTGTCTGCAGGTTCACAGCTATATTCTTTGGTCCTTCCAGTTTATTAGAAATAAATAGTAAATTAATTGTATTATCAGCATTTTTACAGATTAATCTTTACCTTTCTGTCTGTCTTGGAAGAGTACAGCCAGAAGGCTCTTCCTTAGAATTGAGCATAGTGAGGCTTCATCTCATGTACTTAGGACTTGTCAGGAGGGACCAGTCTCTGAAGTAGGGATCATACCTGGTAAAGCAGAGAATCAGCAAAAAAGGGGAAGATTTTCAGGGAAACAGATTGGCACAGTAGCTGCAACAAAGGGCTCAAACATAGCAATAACCGTGAGGCTGGTACAGGAGTAGGCAGTGTTTTATTCTGATAGACATACGATTTTATGCTATCTAATAAGGAGCTCTGGTAGCGTAGTGGTTATGAATTGGGCTACTAACATCAAGGTCGGCAGTTCGAAACTGCCAGTCGTTCCGCAGGAGAAAGATGAAGCTTTCTGCTCCCGTAAAGATTTATAGCTTAGGAAACCCTGTACAGGGTCACTGTGAGTCGGAAGCGACTCCATGGTACTTAACAACAACAATGTAGCATGGGGAGTCCTGGTGTGGCGTTGTGGGCTGATGCGTCAGACTGCAAAGTCGTTTGAACTGCAAGGTTGGTGGTTGAAGCTCACCAGCTGTTCCTTGGAAACCTGATACAGGGTTGCTATGGGTCAGAATCGACTCGATGGCACTTAATAACGACAATGTAAGATGGGGGAGTCCTGGTGTAGTGCTGCAGGTTAAGGTTCTAGACTGCAAGGTGGTTTTGAAATGCAAGGTCG
>NW_006408590.1:710854-712280 GCF_000296735.1 Chrysochloris asiatica | reverse complement strand
AGTGAGGTTGGCCCAGGATCGGACATTGTTTCGTTCTGCTGTGCATGGGGTCACTATGAGTTGGTTCCAACTCAATGGCACCTGACAACAACAATAAGTTAGAAACGACTTAATGGCACTTAACACAATACATAGGTCCTTTTTCTTTTTCCTGTGTGGATATGCGTTCCACCCGGCAGGTTCTGACTCCACAGAAGTCACCTAAACGTTCCTTGGGGACAGAGAAGCCTGCTTGTATCAGGAAGCTCAAAACCTCACAGAACCAAGGTGAACTTAACCTGCATCTATTAATAAAATTAATTAAAATCCAGTCTGAAAATTGTAAACATAGACTTATTAAGTTAAATTTTTTTTGACTTGTAGGAAATATTTTAAATGTGTAAATGAAGAAGGACGTGACACACTGTGTCAATTCAGACGACGATTCTGTGGTGTTAGGAAGATTTTTCCTCATCTTAATGCCTCAGTGACTCCATTTTCCTCACAGGGATAAAATAATGAAAATAAAAAGTATACTAAAAGGCTCAGAGCTCTTCCCCCTCAAAACTAATTATCCTGACATTAAAGCAGCTATTTGTAAAGCAATGCTTAGAAGTACTGTTGCTATATAATTAGAATGAATAAGGCTCTGTTGTTCTCTATTTATTGAAAAACAGGAAACCAAATCCTGAGTTGTGGTGATTTGGGTCTAAATGGTTAATAACCAAAGGACTTAAGTAACGTTGTCTTTTACTTAACAATGCTGACAGCTCAGTCCAACCTAAACCCGAATGAAGAGAAATTTAAAAACATACTTACTTGTACATGAATGATTTAATTAAATGAACTATCCTACAGGAACATTTTCTTTTATTAACTGATTTCTAGTCATTCTTTTGGAACTTTGAAATTGTCCTCAAATGAGCAGGATCAGCAAGACTGCCCACAAAGTAGGTCAGAACTTATAGCTAGCGAAGGAAGAAAATTAAGTAAATGATCCTAACTATGGTAGTAGTTGTGGAGTTTTGACTCATAGTAACCCTGTATAGGGTTTCTGAGGATGTAAATGTTTATGGAAGCAGACCGCTTCAGCAGAGCGCTGGTGGATTTGAACTTATGACCTTGCAATTAGCATGTAACCCATTGTGCCACCAGAGCTCTCTAACAACCCACCCAGAGGCTCCTCAGAAACCCTATGCTAGGTCACTATGATTCGGAACTTACTTGACGGCACTTAACAACAATATTTGTGTAAATAAAGCACTTTTATATTAATTATCTCATTTGTTGTTGTCTGGTGCCATCGAGTCGGAATCGACTCATAGCGACCCCATGCACAGCAGAACGAAACAATGTCCGATCCTGGGCCAACCCCACTACTGCTGCCACACTTGACGCCATCAATGATGCCACCTGGCTGATCCATCTCATTGGGGGGCTTCCTCTT
>NW_006408590.1:697972-710239 GCF_000296735.1 Chrysochloris asiatica | reverse complement strand
TTCCTCCAATCCTGACGCCACGTTTTTCTTCATAGAACCCAGCAATTTGGTCCTCAGTAATTCTGTGTAGTGGGCAAGGCAGGTTTTTCTTTCTATTTTACTCATAAGGAAGCTGAGGCTCAGTCAGGTTAATGTTGTTAGTGTTGTCAAGTCATTTCCTCCTAGACATGATATGGGGTTTCCGAGGCTGCAAATCTTTTTGGGAGCAGAAAGCTTTATCTTTCTCCCACAGAGCAGCTAGTAAGCTCAAACTGCCAACTTTGTGGTTCACAGTCCAATATTTATCAGACTCCTAGTGACTCTGTATAGGGTTTCCGAGGAGTGGCTCATGGGTTTGAACTGCTGACTTTGCAGTTCAAACTGAATTTGTGGTCCAGTGTTTATACCGTAGTGCTACACCAGGTCTCCGGTGAGGTTAATGGTGGTGATGGGGGTGGTGGCGTGTGATGGAATTGGTTCTCACTCATAGTGATTCTGTACAGGGATTCCGATGCTGTAAATCTTTATGGGAGCAGAAAGCCTCATCTTTCTCCGTAGGAGTGAGGTTAATAGCAGGTAGTAACGCTAGAAAGTAGCAATGGGGTTGGGGTGGGAAAAGGGAAATGTCTACGCTTGCTCACAGTGTCTGCAACATTGGACTCAAACATAACAGCTGTGAAGCTGGTGAAGGACTGGGCATTGTTTTGTTCTGTTGTGCATAGAATCACTGACTCCACAGCACCCAATAAAAACAATTCAAAGAGAGAGAGATGATGGGCAAGAATCATACTAGAATGACATCAGTTCTCTATGGAGTTAGGACAGTATTTAATGAATGCAATTTTTAACAAAGTAGGGAGTGTGTAATTTGTGGTAACAGCAACACTCCCCCTACATTATCTTCTGTGGGTTCTTCAGCCCAGGCCTGAGATGTTTTTCGGTTATTTACATGAATGGAAGCAACATGATTCATTCTGATACCATCTAAACTTTAAATTAATCTCAGATGTAAATAAAAAGGAGACTATGCCACCAACCTGGCTTATTTTGGTAATATAAAAGCAGATTAATCAAAGCTTAAAAAACAAAATTTTTAATGGGCTGTCTTTTTTGTCCTACCCTTAGGGAGTGTTGGCTAGAAGGATTTACATATTATGTTAGGTAGCATGAAAGAAGGGAAAAAACAAAGTAGGGCAAACCAAAGTAAAAAATCAACAACCTGATGAATCCGAGCCACAGACACTTTGCCTAAAGGGGTTGAGGGAGGAACCAAGTTTCCACCCGCTTAATGCAGAAATGAGACCAATTGTTGATGGAAAAAGGAAAATCTTTTTCTCTCTCTTTTGTTATTGAATAATAACAAAATGGTGCCACCCTAAACCCCATATGCTAATTAGAAAGCAAAAATTACAAGTGTGGTTGTTTTTTTTTAAAATTATGCGCAATTCCTGTATAAAGCAACAGCAACCAAGCAGGTATCTCCAGTCTTAGATCTAATTAACAATGAATTTATAACCAGCACTGTTGACGCTGTTCAGATGCCAAGCATGGCAGTCCAGTGGATCGTTAGTTAGAGGTGTAGATGCCTAATCTAAAGACACTAAAATGTTTTTATAGATTCTGAGCAACAGATTTCAAATGGTTGCAGACTTGAAGAAAAATAGTAACACTTGGGATTGAAAACCAACCAAACATCTGGGTTGTTTTCTCAGTGCCAAATGTCATCCCTCTGGTCCACTAACTTCTTTTGGATGGAAGCAAACTCAAGCCGAGAACATTAGGCCATGCACAGACCCAACCCAGCAATTACTCTCTTCCAGTCTGAGGTTAGGCTTGAGGACATCTGTCCCAGTCAGGAGAAAAGGAATGTCAGGAAGCTTGAATTCAGTCTGCTGTCCTGTGTTTGCTGTGACTTGCAACATCAATATCGGCAGAATTTTGATGCTGGGTGGCAAATTTCTGTAGGCCTGGCTTTGTTCAAAGCCAAACAGAAAGATTTGCCTCATGAAGTCTTTGGATGATGAATTATGGTCCTGTGGTGATCAGACCACTTCAGCCAATCCCACACAGAGAGATCACATGACAATCAATACAATCAGGCCAGTTCTGGGCCAAATCTGTCTCTGGCATGTTCAAAGGTGGTGTCTTTACCTTACTTCTTTCCTTCAACATGGCTCTATCTTCCTTGCCTTCTCACGAACCTTCACCTCGGTAAGGCCCAAACCCTCCTTGCTGCCTCTAACTATCCAAGGATTCTTCTAAGTAAACTGGTCATCCAAAGTACAGATTTGCCACATTCCAACAGATACTGGGTTTTAACCATGGGACAAACAGTATGATTGCTACAAAGAAATGCAAATATATGAAAAATATGCTCCTGAGCCTGGATAAGAATAGCTGTATGACTCATGTAACAACGTATACTAAAGCACCTACTAAGGCTATGAAGTAGTGCTGGGAGGACTGGAGGATGTGGATATTAGGGATATACATTTTCCACCTCCAGAATTCTCTGGACATCAAGAAAAGACATGATGACGGAAAGTGAAGTCAAGATACATAATGAAAAGAGCGAGGCAAGAAATGTATACTGAAAAGAGCAATAATATCTTTCCAAAATTGTATATCTTTAGGTTGCAAACAGTCTCATCATCCCACGGAGCAGCTGGTGGGTTTGAACTGCCCACCTTGCAGTTAACAGCCTAACTCCTAACACACAGGGCCAGCAAGACTCTTTTATGTCTTGTCTAGTTAGTGCAAAAGCTTCTGACTGCTCTCTGTGCTTCTGCATTTGTCCCCTGTAATAATAATCCATGCCCCACCTGGGAGATCACACCGCTTATTACAATCTCACAAAGTTTCCCTTTGTGCAGAAAATAAAAGCCACACTCCTTCACCAACTGACAAGGTCTTGCATGATTAGCTCTTGCCTATATTTCCTTCTTGGTCACTTCAGACATATTGGACATTTTTCTGTTCTTCAACCATTTCTGCCTCAGAATTTTTGTCATTGTAGTACCCTGTGACTGAAACACTTTTCTTCCAAACTTTTGTATGGCTAGCCTCATCTCAAGAAGTTCTGGTGATGTAATAGGTTAAGTGTTAGGCTGCTAACCATAATGTCAGTGGTTCAAATCCACCAGTAGCTCCATGAGAGAAAGATGGGGTTGTCTGTTCCTATAAAGATTTGGAGTCTCAGAAACCCTTAGGAGCAATTCGACTCTGATCTATAAGGTTGTTATGAGTCATAATCAGCTTGGTGGCAGTGGGTTATTTTTTTAACCTCATCATTTAGCACTCAGCTTAAGTGCCCCTTCTAGATGTATGTGATATGCTATATCAGTCAAAGTGTTTTAAAGAACCAGAACCAGAACAAATGTATACATGTTGCTGTTAAATGCCATCAAGACGGTTCCAACTCATAGCACCTTGGATAGGGCTTCCAAAGATGAGCTGGTGAGTTTGAACCACTGAACTTGCAGTTCAAACCGACCCTGTGCTCCAGTGCATTATTTTACAGCACCACACCAGGACCCCCACTTGACTGGAGACTTTGCTTCATGATCTTACTTTAAATTTATAAACTACTAACCTCTTGGGTTTCCAGTCAGGTTTAGCAATCAGAAAAGAGGTACAGAGTAGGAAGAACATTGTAAATATCCAGGATTGGCATTTTACCAAAAAAACAAAAAGAAGTGTGGGAGTCAGTCAGGGAGGGTCAGGGTTAGGGGTTAAGGTTGGTTAAAGGTGCCATGAACTTAATGCATGAAGTGAGTAATTATAATGATAGACTGTAACATCTAGAATGGGGAAGGGAGGAAGAAAGGACATGTGGAGTGTGAGGGACAAATGGTGATGGTGTACCATGGATGGATTCAGTTCTGACTCATAGCACCCTTGTATAGGATTCCCAAAGCTGTAAATATTTATGGGAGCAGAAAGCCTTCTTTTTCTCCCATGGAACTTCTGGAAGATTCAAACTGCTCACCTTGAAGTTAGCAGCTCAACACATAACACATTACACTACCCAGGGCTCCTTGAAAAGAGAGTAGGATATATTGATGGATGTGATAGAGACTGGAAATGTGATCGCTGTTCACTGGTTGTGTAGCAGAGTTCAGAGTGGGTTCACACACCTCCAGAAGCAGAGGCACTATGCCAGGTGCCTGACCCCAGGCAGAGAAGAGGCTACGCAGGAGGGGGTGCCACTGGCAGCTGGATTGGCAAGGGCAGGAACTGGCTACACCTCCAGTTACCAGGAGGGCATGGGAACAAGGGAGAATTATACCACCTTACCACCAATCTCCTGCCATGTACTGTGTATGAAGGCCACTATATCAACAGCTACTTGCAAAAGTTCAAGGTGGCCGTGCCACACCATGTCAGCCTCCAATTTTCCTTCTCTCTCATTGTTCCTGTTCAGTTTCATCTTCCAGTCGGCATTTAATCCACCTCTTATATCCTATCCTCTGATGTTCAGAGTTCCAGGATCCCCATCTGTATTTGTTTCACTTGATCGCTCATGTCTTTGTTACAGAGTCAACTCAGTGTGTCTCCTTATCCGCTATCTTACCCCTGGCCCCCTTGGCTATCGAGATATAAAAGAGGTTAAATAAGAAAGCAGAGCAGAGATAACGGAAAAGCGATGCTAAGCCACATGAAGATTGCCCAGGAACAAAAAATTTTTTAAAGATTCCCAGAGTGCATACAGAGAAAGCCTCCCCCTAGAGGTGGAACTCTGAATTCAGACTTCTAGCTGTGAGAAAATAAGTATCTATCTGTTGAAGTCATCCACTTGTGGTGTTTCTCTTATAGCAGCACCTGATCACTAGGACAAGTGGTAACTGCTGTAAATAGGAGTAAATAGGAGAGGTGAGATTGTTCTTGATTGTTTCTTTGACAGACTGTGGCAGGGAGGCTGTAATTCTGAGAGAGGAGAGATAGCAAGGACATTCCAGGGCTCTTTGGTGCTATCTATCTCCATTGTTCCCTCAGACCCAGAATAAGTAGCTCCCTCATTACAGCTTGCCCTAAAAGGGCTGGAAAATCTTTCACTGAATCAGCTTATACTTTCATAAATAGATTTACAAATATTAAAGTATTTAAGAGAAATAACAACCAGAAAGGACAAAATAACCATATTCCAAATAAAGATTTCTCACCCCAGAAGAATCTTACCCTACCCCTACAGAAACTAGTATAACTAGAGTGTTCATGTTTTAACTAATGGAAATCCTTGTTAATTGCTGAGACCTGAGGCATTGCATAAAACCTGTATTGATTCATAAAATTATGTTTGGAAAACCACACCTTTTTCTCATTTGTGCAGCTGTCGCTACATAAAAATTCCTTCACATCATCATCAACAACAACAAAAAAAAAAACACATAAAAATCTGCTCCAAAATAAATAGTGTGACGCTTTAGGATAAACACAGGACTGCTAACTGCAAGGTCAGCAGTTCAAACCAACCAGCCACTCCTTGGAAAATCTATACAGGGTCACTATGAGTTGGAACCAACTTGGCAACACTTAACAATCAAAACACAAACAATGATTAGAAAAAGAAAATTGTACCTGATAACTCTGAATGAAGGATATTCAGGTCAACATAATGGAGACTAGCAAGATGACTCAGTGGCTAATATCTGTAAAAATGCTCTTAATGATTTTTACAATTGTTTCCTTAATAATGGAATCTTAATAAGCAGGTTGATGTTAAATTAATAATATGGAAACATTCTAAAAAGCATATTGAAGCATGATTTTAATCCACTCACTAAGGATTAAGGTCATACTCTTGTTTGTTTGTTTTTCTTCCTGATTGAGTATCATCTATCGGAAAGAAATATTTAAGCTAAAGGATGAAATTTAAAGCATAAAATTAATAAGGAAAAGTTTAGTTTTAATAACTGCGAAGTCTAGGAGTCTAGAGCTACAATCTTTCTACCACTCATTTGCTTCACTCATGCTCCATTAATGAATGATCATTGATCATGGATAATATACTAGACACTACTATCTGCTGGACAGTTACAGAGGAGTAAAATACTATTCTTACCCCTTGAGAAGTTCTCACTCTGATTTGGAAAACAAATATGTATTATAAACACTGTATAAAGGGCAGCATGGAGAATGGAATATCTAAAGTTGGTGTTAAAAGGTGAGTAGAAGTTTATGGAACAGAGGAAAAGAAAATTGTGTCAACCACAAGGCAATCAGATATGGAGATCATGAGTCATTTGGTGGAACAGGACTATCAGAACTTAAAAAGGAATAGTAGGAAATGAACCCTTTGCCACATGTCTAGCCTGACCCCTCCGCCATGAATCCAAGTGATTTTTTTGAAACTTGAGTTTGAGCTGGGACCTCCCTGCTTCATGTCTTTGTACATTCCTACCATCTTTCTCCTCCTAGTCAGTTATAGCTATTTCATCAAGAAATCTAAATACAACAAGAATTTTGTGATTTTTGTAGATGTTACTGAAGATTTGCAGAGCCTGATGAAAAGCCTCACAATATAAATCCCATCATTGCACCTCTCACTCCACCCTTCCTCACCTCACCTTGTCACACTCCTCTTTCCCCTGATATCTATTCAAGAGCAATTATACAAAATTGCTCTTTCCTTCTTGGAAGTTTAGTCATTTTCCAATAGACAGATCTTAGCAGCAGACAATACTCTAGCCAAATTGACTATCTCCCTAAAAAGAATACTCTTACTACCTGCTAAGGTACTCTGGTACATAGTGGTTACAAATTGGCCTGTGAACCACAAGGTCAGCAGTTCAAAACTACCAGCTGTTCTACAGGAGAAAGATGAGGCTTTGTGCTCCTGTAAAGATTTACAGCCTCGGAAACCCTATACAGGGTCACTATGAGTCATAACCGACTCCACAGCACACATCCACCACCACTACTCTGCTATGAGAACAAGGAGCCCAAGTGGCACAGTGGTTAAGTGCTTAGCTCCTAACTGAACACTTGGTGGTTTGAACCCAACAGCTGCTCCATGGGAGGAAGCTATGAAAACCTACCTCCGTAAAGATTACAGCCTTGGTAAACCTCTGGGGCAGTTGTCCTACCGGGTCACTCCAAGTCATAACCAACTGAATAGCAAAGAGTTTTTAATGGGTAAAGTGAGAACCAATGCGTCTATCTCTGGTTATATTTCTAAAACACAGTCCTATCGTTTCCATTTTTTAAATCTCTTAGCAGCTGACTCTCACCCTAAGAATAAAATCCATCCTTTCAGAAGTCTCTACAACTAGCCTCTACCTAAATGGTCAGCTCCCTTTTCTTTCACAGCCTTCTCACCCCATCTGTGCACCCTATGTCCCACTGAACGCTTCCACATTTCCTATGTGGTGGTGGTGGTGGTTGTGTGCTGTCTCAAGTTGGTTCCGACTCATAGCGACCCTGTATAGGGTTTATAAAACTATAAATCTTTACAGGAACAGAAAGCTTTATCCTTGTGCCTTGGAGTGACTGATGGGTGTAAATGGCTGACCTTGCAGTTAGCAACCCAACTTGTATACTACAGGAGCTCCTTACATTTCCTAAGTAAGGCACACATATTTTTCTGAATAGCTTTGCTCAGATAGTCCTCTCGCTTAAATTTCCATTCCCCATTAATCAACCTATGAAAATTCTAATCATCCTTGTACAATATTTCCTTCTGTATTAAATCTCTACTAAATTCTCTCTCAGAATTTCTCAAATGTGGCACTCTTGATCTTTTGGGCCACATACTAATTCTTTGTCTTTTTTATTATTGATGGGTAGGCACAGTGGTTGCAACAACGAACTCAAACATAGCAATTGTGAGGATGGCAAAGGACTGTCCAGGTTTCCTGTTGTACATAGATAGGGTCACTGAGTCCAAACTGAGTCAATGACACTGAACAACAATTAGTGTTATTTATATGTTCTTGTAAGTCAAATTCTGAATTGGATACATGATTTGAACATATTTTCTCCCATTCTGTGGGTTTCTATAGGTTTCAGTTTCTTAATAGTGTTCTTTGTAGCACAAACGTTTTTACTGGTGATGAAGTGTAATTTACCTATTCTTGCATTTGCTGCTCATGCCTTGGTGTATATGTCTAATAAACCAATGCCTAATCCAAGGCCATGAAGATTTGCCCCTATTATTTCTTCTGATGTTGTTGTTAGGGCCATTGAGTTGGCTCAGACTCATATCAACCCTATACACAACAGAACAAAACACTGCGTGATCCTACACCATCTTTACAATTGTTTTTATGTCTGAGCTCATTGTTGCAGCCACTGTGTCAATTCATCTGATTAGGGGAAAGTCTTCCTTTTTGCTGACCCTCTGTTTTACCAAGCATGATGTCCTTTTCAAGAAACTGGTCCCTCCTAGTAACACTTCCAAAGTATATGAGAAGAAGTCTCACCATTATCTCTTCCAAGGAACATTCTGGCTATAGTCTTCCCAAGAAAAATTATTTGTTCTTCCAGCCATCCGTGATACTTTCAGTATTCTTCACCATAGCATCATTCAAATGTATCAATTCTTTGGCCTGCCTTATTCATCATCCAACTTTCACATGCACATGAAGCAATTGAAAACAACCATGACTTGGGTCAGGCGCACATTAGTCCTCAAAGTTACATGTTTGCCCTTTAGCACTTTAAAGAGGTCTTTTCAGAAAATTTGCCCAAAGCACTACAGCATTCAATTTCTTGACTGCTGTTTCCATCAGCATTGTTTGTGGATCCAAGTAAAATGAAATCCCAGACAACTTCAAACTTTTCTCAATTTTTCATGATGTTGCTATTGGTCAAGTTGTGATGATTTTTGTGTTCTTCGAGTTCAGTTGTAATCCATGATCTTAATCAGCAAGTGCTTCAAGAACGTTCAGCAAGCCAGGTTGCATCATCTGCTTAGGTTCAATCCTGATGCCATGCTCTTCTTCATATGATCCAGCTGCTTAGATTATGTGCTCAGCATACAGACTGAATAAATATGGTAAAAGGATACAACTCTCACACACACCTTTCCTAATTTTAAACATGCAGCATCCCCTTATTCTGTTTGAAAGACTGCCTCTTCATCTATGTACAGGTTCTGCAAGAACACAATTAAGTGTTCCGAAATACCCATTCTTCAAAAGGTTATCCATAGTTTATTATGATCCATACAATCAAATGTCTTTGCACAGTCAATAAAACACAAATAAATATCTTTAAGATGTTCTCTGCTTTCAGCCAAGATGCATCTGATGTCAGCAATGATATCCCTCATTCCACATCTTCTTCTGAATCTGGCTTGAATTTCTGGCAGCTCTCTATCAGTATACTGCTGCAAATGTTATTTAATTCTTCAGGAAAAAATTTACTTGCATGTGATATTAATGATATTTTTCAGTAATATCTGCATTTTGTTGAGTCACCTTTCTTTGGAATAAGCACAAATATAGACCTCTTCCAATCTGTTGGCCAGGTAGCTGTCTTTCAAATTTCCAGGCATAGACTAGTGAGTGCTTCCAGCACTGCATCAGTTTGTTGAAACAGTTCTATTTATATTCCCTCCATTCCTGGAGACTTGTTTTTCACTAATGCCTTCATTACAATTTGGACATCTTCCTTCAATGTCATCATTTCTTGATCCTATACTACCTTCTAAAATGGTTGAATATATCAACGAAACATTTTTGGTATTGTGACGCTACGTATTCCTCCAATCTTCTTTTGATGCTTTCTGCATAGTTCAATATTTTGTCCATAGAATCCTTAAATATTACAAGTTAAGGCTTGAATGTTTTCTTCAGTTCTCTCAGGTTGAGAAATGCTGAGCATGTTTTTTTCTAACTCCATGCCTTTGCATGTTTCATTATAATGCTTCACTTTGTCTTCTTGAGCTGCCCTTTGAAATTTTCAACTCAGCTTTTTTACTTCATAATTTTTTCCATTCTCTTTAGCTACTCTATGTTCAAGAGCAAGTTTCAGAGTCTCTTCTGACATCCAATTTGGTCTTTTATTTCTTTACTGTCTTCTAAATGACCCTTTGTTTTCTTCATGGGCAATGTTCTTGATGTCATCTCCACAATTCCTCTGGTCTTTAGTCATTGGTGTTCAACGTGTCAAATCTGTTCTTGAGATGGTCTCTAAATTCAGGTGAGATATACTTATGGTAGTGTTTAAAGTGCTGAAGAGTAAAGATGTCAGTTTGAGGCTTAAGGTGCGCCTGATCCAAACCACGGTATTTTCAATAACCTCATCTGCATGTGAAAGTTGGACAGTAAATAAGGAAGACCATAGAATAATTGATACTTTTGAGTTATGGTGTTGGATGAGAATATTGAAAGTACCATGGGCTGCCAAAATAACAAATAGATCTGTGTTGGAAGAAGCACAGCCGAGTGCTCCTTGGAAGCCAGGATGGCCAGACTTCATCTTTCATACTTCAGCGTATTATCGGGAGGGACCAGTCACTGGAGAAGGATATCATGTTTGGTAAAGTGGAGGGTCAGAGAAAAAGAGGAAAACTCCCAGCGAGATGGATTGGCACAGTGACAGCATCAATGGGCTCAAGCGTAGCAATGATTGTGAGGTTGGCCCAGGACTGAGCAGCGTTTTGTTCTGTTGTGATAGGGTTGCTATGAGTTGGTACTGACTTGATGGCACCTAACAATAACAGATCTTCATGGTATATTTTGATACTCATAATTTTCTTCAGCTTCATCCTAAACTGTATACGAGAAAGTGATGATCTCTTCTATAGTCATCCCCTCATCTTGTTTTGGTCCATCATGCTGAACTTCTCTATCATCTTCCCACAGATGTAGTCAATTTGATCCCTGTGTATTCCATCTGGTGCAGTCCATGTCTATAGTCACCGTTCATGTTGTTGAAAAACAGCATTTTCAATAAAGAAGTCATTGGTCTTGCACAATTCTATTGTGTGAATTTCAGCATCATTTCAATCACCAAGGTCATATTTTCCAACTCCCAATTTGTCCTCTTTGTTTCCAACTTTTGCATTTGAATCACCAGTAATTATTTGATCAATTTTAGACTGAAGAAGTTGGTAGAATTCAGTTTCTTCCTCATTGGCTTTACTGGTTGGTGCACAAAAATGAATAATAGTTGTATAGACAGGTCTTCCTTATAGGTTTATAGATTTTATCCTATCACAGACAGCATTGTATTTCATGACAGATCTTGTAATGTTCTTTTTGATGATGAATGTGATTCTATTCCCCTTCAATTTGTCATTCCAGGCATAGTGAACCATATGATTGTCCAATTCAAAGTTACCAATACCTGTCCATTTCACAAATGCATAGGATATCACTCTTTAAATATTCCATCTCATTTTTTAATGACTTCTAGTTCTCCTAGATTCATACTTCATACATTACATTTTCCAGATGTGTTTACAGCTGTGTCTTCTCATTTTGAGTCATGCCCCATAAGCAAACAAAGGTCCTAAAAGCTTTGCTCCATCCACACATTAAGGTCAACTGTACTTAGAGAAGGCAGCTCTTCTTCACTCATATTTTGAGTTTGCCTGCCAACCTGAGGGTTCCTATTCCATCACTATATCAATATTTAGATGATATTCTTATGGTTTTCAAAGGCTAATCCCTCAGAAGTGGACCACTTCTTCCTTCTTCCTAGTCTGTTCTTTGTCTAGAAGCGCCACTGAAACTTGTCCACCCTGAGTGAACCTGCTGGCATTTGAAACATCACAACAACAGACAAGTCACTACAATATAACAAACTGACGCATGTGTGGCTTTATATGTGTGTGTGTGTGTGAGGGGGCTTCAAAAATTCGTGGAAATTTTCCATTATCTTTCAATTCTATTTTTTTTCATGAACTTTTTTAAGCCTTCTTGTGTGTGTGTATGTGTGTGTATCTTTAAACTATTTTGAGTTAAACTTTGCATACAATGTGAGATCGGGGTTCAATTCTAATCATTTTTATGGGGATATCTAGTTGCCACACAATCTTTTGTTGAAAAGATTATCCTTTCCCATTGAATAGTCCTGACACCTAACAGTCTCCTAAACTGTGAAAGGATACATGTGTTTGTTAAAGCCATCTACTTGTGGCATTTCTGTTGTCCCAGCACTAGAGAACTAAGACAAGCAACTTGTCAATCTGCAGATCAGTTAAGGAATATTGTCAACTTCACAATAGTAAGTGTTTTGATCCATGTACATAGACAGTCTTTTTGTTTGGATATTCCATAATTTCTTTCAATGATGTTTTGTAGTGTTCCAAGTATGAGTTTTATTCTCCTTTTTAAAAAA
>NW_006408590.1:670604-675435 GCF_000296735.1 Chrysochloris asiatica | reverse complement strand
AAAAAAGAAGAATAGAGTTGGAAACCTCTCACTCCCCAACTTCAAATTTTATTACATGGCTACAGTGGTCTAAACAGCTTGGTTCTGGTACAATGAAAGATACATTGATCAATGGAACAGAATTGAGAATCCAGAAATTAACCCATCCACATACAGCCAACTGATTTTTAACAAAATACCTAAATATATCACATGGGGAGGGGATAGTCTTTTCAACATATGGTGCTGGCAGAACTGGAAAGTGATATGCATAAGGTTGAAACAAGACCTTTACCTCACGCCTTATACAAAAAACAACTCAGCATGGATTAGAGACCTAAATGTGAATACCAGAATTATGAAGGCCATCAATGAAAAAGTAGGGACAAATATGAGGGCTCTGATTCAGGGCATACACCGACTACCAAACATTTTGAAAACCACACAAACTAAAGTAGACAAAATGGATGATTTGGACATACTAAAAATTAAAAACTTATGCGCATCAAAAGACTTCACCAAAAGAGTAAAATGGGAACCCACAGAATGGGAAAAAAATCTTTCAAGACACATCAGACAAGGGACTCATTTCTAAAATATATAGGAAACTACAACACCTCTACAAGAAAAAGACAAATAAACCAATTAAAAAATGGGCATAGGACATGAACAGACACTTCACCAAGAAGGAGATCCAGGCAGCCAGCAAACATATAAAGAAATGTTCACGATCACTAGACATTAGAGAGATGGAAAACAAAACAACAATGAGATATTATCTCATACCAGCAATAGCAGCAAAGATAAAAAAAAAAAAAAGGACAATAAATGCTGGTGAGGATGCGGAGAGACTGGGATGCTCCTGCATTGCTGGTGGGATTGAAAAATGGTCCAACCACTCTGGAAAACAATATGGCACTTACTCAGAAAGTTGGAAATAGAAATACCTTATGATCCAGCAATTTCTCTACTTGTTATTACCCACTAGAAATATGAGCCATAACATGAGTTCATAGCAGCACTATTTACAATACCAAAAAGATGGAGACACCCAAAGTGCCCATCAACCAAAGAATGGATAAACAAACCGTGGTACATAGGCACAATGGAATATTATGCTATCTTGAAGAATAACAAGGAAGCTGCAAGCCACCGCACAACATGAATGAACCTTGAGGACATTATGTTGAGTGAAATTGTTGTTAAGTGCCATAGTGTCAATTATGACCCATAGTGACCCTGTATAGGGTTTTCAAGAAGCAGTTGATGAGGTTGAACCACCGACCTTGCAGTTCAAATGACTTTGCAGTCTGACACATTAACCCACAGTGCCATACTAGGACTCCTGAGTGAAATTAGTCAGTCACAAAAGGAAAAATACTGCATAGGACCACTATTGTAAAAGACTAAGAAAAGAACCCATATTGAGGGGGGAGGATTCTTTGCTGGTTACCAGGAAGGTGGGGGGTGGGCTGAGGGGAGGGAGGGGAAGGTGGAGCACTGGGTAGAGAATAGACACAGAATAGTTTGGGTGCTAGGGATGAAGTCCTTGACAACTTAAATCTTTTCTCCATTGATAAAAGTGTTGTTTATTGGTCCAGTGGTGAGGATTTTTGTTTTCTTTACATTGAGATGTAATCCATACCAAAGGCTGTGCTCTTTGATCTTCATCAGTAAATGTTTTAAGTCCTCTTCACTTTCAACAAGCAAGGTTGTATTACCTGCAAATGGCAGGTTGTTAATGAGTCTTCCTCCAATCCTGATGCCACGTTTTTCTTCATAGAACCCAGCATCTCAGATTATTTGCTCAGCATACAGATTGAATAAGTATGATGAAAGAATACAACCTTGTCGCACACCTTTCTTAATTTTAAACCATTCAGTGTTCCCATGTTCTGTTTGAACAACTGCCTCTTGGCCCAGGTACAGATTCCTCATGAGCACAGTTAAGTGTTCTGGAATACTCCATTAAGTGATTGGGTGGGGCCATGCAAATAAGGTTACAGGACTCTAAGGTTGGGATTGGTTAGTTTTGACATCCAACTAGTTTAAAAGGAGCCATGTGAAAAGCAGGAAGAGACAATAACACGACCATCAAAAATGAAGAGCATGAGTGAAGCATGAAATCTTCACTTAGAAAAGCAGCAACAGCAGAGGCAATGACAGAGACAGTGGCCTGAAGAAACTGAGCAGCTTTGGGCTCTAGGACCACGGACTGAGTAAAGCTGAATGCCTACAGGCAGGAGACTGGCTTGAAGAATGTGCCCTTTGGGTATTCACAAACTGGCTAAAAGAGCTTTTTAACATTTGCCCAAGCAGGGTAGAGGTTAAGAGGCCACATGGCTGAGAAGACAGAGACAAGAGTGAGGTATGTTTGCAGCACAGCAGAGAAGAGGCATTGCTAATTGGAAAACTGTTGCATTCTGAATTGGTTTTTATCTTGAATTGTAACCCTGTTCACTTCCCAATAAACTCCATAATAGTAAGTATTTTTATAAGTTCTGTGTGGCCATTGCAATGAATTGTGAAACTCAGATGTGAAGCAGAGAGTGCTGTGGGAGGGACTGTTAGTGTTAGAATAGGGGAAAGGAGGTTGTAGGGTAGCGGAATGTCTGACTTATATTTCATAGAAATCAGCCTTGAGCTGATTTTTAAGTTTGATTTTCTTTACCCTTTGTGAAGTCTGACATGGCTCCCACATGGTTTTCACAATGCCCTTCTAGGAATTTTTCATTTCATCTAAGTTATATGATTTGTTCCATGTAATTGTTTATAATATCCCTTTATAATCCTTTTTACTTCTATAATGTAGTTATTATAATATCTCCCCTTACATTCTTGATTTTATTCATTTGAATCTTCTCTATTTTTTTCTTGGACTGTTTAGCTAAAGGTTTGCAAATTTTTATGACCTTTTAAAAGAACCTAATTTATCCTTATGTAGTGCTGTAGGATAAGCACTGAACCTCAAGGTCAGCGGTTCAAACTCACCAGCCGCTCCTCAGAAACCATATAGAGAGTCGCTATGATTGGAACCGATTCTATGGCACTAAACAACAACAACAACAATTTCCAATTTGTTGATTTTTCTATTATAGCTTTTTATTCCCTATTTTACACTCTTTTTCTGATTTTCTCCGTTGTTTTTATTTATTTTTCATTCTTATCTTTATCATTTCCTTCCTTCTACTTAGCCTTCATTTTCCAGTTCCTAGAATCAGATTATTGATTTGAAATCTTTTTTCTCTTTAATGTAGATATTTAGAGCTACAAATTTCCCTCTAAGTATTGCTTTAGCTGCATCATGTCTGTGTTTTTAAACTTCACAGAGAAGAGATGTGCATACTTGGTGAGGATTGTTGCCATTTTTTACACTGTAAGCTTTATGTTTGTTTTTCTATTCCCAGCATAGGTGCTGATCTTTTGAGTAAACAAAATTTTTCTTACAAGCAAAATATCTTGATTTGAACTTGGTTAGTTAGACATTGCAAAAAGACTCTTGTTTTCACTTCAAATATTTCTTTCATAGTCTAGTCTACAGCAGAAGGACACATTTGTTTTCATTGGTTTGTTCTGAGATGAGGATTTACCAGTCCCTAAAGGACCCTTAAAGTTGGAAGTTTCCTTTTCTGCCTGCATTTCTGCTACTCATATTTCTTGGCAGCTGTGACACAATGTGTAGATCCTTCTAGCAGAAGTCAGCTAATAGAGAAAGCCTCCTTGGCTAACGAAGGCCCTTTCCCTTTGACCTGTTTACTTCTCTATTAGCCTTGCTTTCCCATCAGTTGGCAGCATTACTCTCCAATCCACGTGATGGATGACATCATTGCTATAATGAGAATCCAAATAGCACCACTGGATCAAAGCCCATCTGTGTGCCTGCTCCCACACTTGACAAAACAAATTCCAAATTCATTCAGCATGCCAGTGCCATTTAGTCACTGTGACATATCCCAAATTTTGGACTCTGTGCAAAAACCAATCTGTGCCCACAAAATTAATCATGGAACACATTTTATGACGTTTGACAACAACTTAAAAGGTTCTCATCTCTGGCAGGTGGCTCTGCCAATCTGCAAGTATGTGCACGACAAATTCTGAACAGTATATTGTGACTGAAAATACATCGTGCAGAGTGCACACCCTGGAGAGAAGCAGAGGGAGTCCAACCAATCCTGAAATCTGTCTGCGGGACACCTAAGCCAGAGCATTGCATTGTGAGGGAAGGATGATGGCCTCAGGTACAAGTAGAAAGCCAAGGAAAGGCAACAGCTCGTGTGCCAGTAAATGCTGAGAACATTGGCACAGTTGTCTGTGTTGGCAGGACCAAGAGTTTGAAGTGGCTAATTTAAGCGACAAGATCCTGGCAAACAGATTTATTTAGGGCAGGGGTGCGTCAGGAAGATGCCAGAAAAATTCATCAATCTGTGCCTTTATATGTACTATAGAGCAATGATGAAGCAAGTGACATTAATAAAGTAAACCTTCATTTAGTATAATCTGCAGCTCATCATAACAAGGGAAAGTAGGCAGACTTTAGATCTCTGGGTCTCCAAGATGAAGTTTTGTGTTCTAATCTGAGATCCATAATAAGAAAAAATTCCTTTAAACGTGGTTTTGAAAAGAAGTTCCCCAAATTGATTAGACCAAGAAGTTGGATATATTACTTAATTCATCTTAAAATGCAGGTAACTAAAAAAAAATTTTTTTTTAAATAAAGAGCTAAAATGAATAGAAATACTATTAACTGATGCTACATGGTAAGGATGAAACAAAGTATATGAATTGGTGAATGTAAAACTGATGATCTGCCCTGTAAACTTTCACTCAATTCACAATAAAAAGTAAAAAA
>NW_006408590.1:668479-670029 GCF_000296735.1 Chrysochloris asiatica | reverse complement strand
ACAAGGTCAACAGTTCAAACTCACCAGCCACTCCATGGAAACCCTATACAGGGTCACTATGAGTCAGAACCAACTGGACAGCACTTGACAACAACATAGTAAGTTGCATGTTCATGTGACATGCAAATTCTGTCTCTGTGTATGGTTTGACAGTCAACAAAACAGTAAAATATTCTACATATCTCTTGCTTCCTGATATCATTTTCTACATTCCTACTTGGAGACTGCTTCCTACCCACCCATAACTATCCTTACTCACTCTGTTTTTGATCTTACTAATACCATCTTAGTACATTATATCTGCAAAGGCTCAGGTTAAGAATGTTTTTGTATCTTAGCAGTCTACTTAGGACGTTCGTTTTTTATACAAAGACTAAATCTACATAATTTAGCTTTCAGTGGTATTTGTCTAGACCCAGACTTCCTATTCTAATTTGAGTGCATCTCTTGATTTAAGGCAGGAAGTAATATGAGGAAGCAAGAGATGAAGAGGAGTTCTTCCACAGGAAAAGCAATTCTTGATTAGGAAGTGAAGCCTGGGGATTTAATAACTTGGCTGAGACATAGAAACAAAAGCAGCTTGCCTCATTCATGCTTGCAATTACCTTCTTTGAGACATGGGACACTGATCAGTCTTCTCTTCTGTGGTGGTGGTGTGCCGTGGACTTGGTTCCGACTCATAGTGACCCTGTACAAGGTTTTCGAGACTGTAAGTCTTTACAGGAACAGAACGCCTCATCTTTCTTCTGCAGAACAGCTGGTAGTTTCCAACTGCTGGCCTTGAGGTTAGCAGCCCATTTTGTAACCACTACGCTATCAGAGCTGTCTTCTGTAGAGTGAAAGAATTAGGCTCTCTAGGTCCCTCCTAACTCTAACACTGAGAATTTCATAACATAAAAAGAACATTTTAGATCTCTCCTTTTATAATAGCTGACTTTTTTTTTTTTTTTTTGTCAGTTGAATACAAATAGATTGTTAGTTAACTAAATAGTGTTTTCCCCACTCTGAAGTAGTGGTTAAGTATTTTTTTCTTGCCTCTGCCTTTAGTAGGAGCCCTGGTAGCTCAGGGATTAAAGCACACAACTTAAAGGTCGATGGTGTCAATCCACCAGCTGCTTTCGGGAGAAAGAGGAGGCCGCCTGCCTTCATGTAGATTTACAGCCTTGGAAACCCTCTGGGCAGTTCAATTCTGTCCTACGGGATCACTACGAGTTGGAAGGGACTTGATAGCAGTGGATTTGATTTTGGGTTTTATGTCAGCTAATTAATGATGTGTAAATTTTGGGTCCACTAAAAATGTTGCCCTTTATGCAAGTTCACTGTATCCTTTTCTAATAGCAATGTCACAAAGTAACAGACATTTAGTCAGAAAAACCTTGGAAATAATCTAATCCAAAAGACCCCAAACACCGGTCCTTGTTTCAGGCTTCCTACATCCAAATCACTGGGAACTTTTTAAGATTTATATCCCCAGAGACTATCTCCAGAGTTTCTGATTTATCAAGTGCACAAGGGCCAAGAGAATCTTTAAAGAAATGTATTAATTAATA
>NW_006408590.1:666917-668319 GCF_000296735.1 Chrysochloris asiatica | reverse complement strand
AATATCCATTATCTTTTCATTCCATTTTTCCAAGAACTTTTTGAAGCCCTCTAGCATTTCCTAGGAGGTCCTATAAAGGGTCACTATGAATCGGAACTGACTCAACAGCACTTAACAACAAAAAACAACAAATATATGTATGGAGTCTTGGTGTGTCACTGTGGGTTAATGCACTGGACTTCAAGGTCGGTTTGAACCACAAGATCGAAAGTTCCAGCTCACCAGATGCTCCTCGGAAACCCTATATGGGGTCGCTATGAGTCAGAACCAATTCGAAGGCACTTAAGAACAACAACAACAGTATATGTATCTAATGAGTCCTGGTAGCGTCATGGGTTACACATAGGGCTGCTAACCACAAGGTCAGCAGTTTGAATCCACTAGCCGCTCCACAGGAGAAAGATGAGGCTTTCTGCTCCTGTAAAGATTTACAGCCTCAGGAACCCTATGCAGGGTTCCTGAGGCTGTAAATTCAATGGCACACAGCAGTAGCAACAGCAGTATAGGTATGTATATGCTGTTGTTGTTGTTGTTGTTGTTGTTGTTGTTAAGTGTTGTCAAGTCGATTCCGACCCATAGCAACCCTGTATAGGATTTCCGAGGAGCAGCTGGTGAGCTTGAACCACCAACCTTGCAGTTCAAATGGCTTTTCAGTCTGGGGCATTAACCCACAACGCCACACCAGGACTCCTAGTTATGTATAAACTTAAGTGATTTTCATATACAGACAGATCTTTAACAGTCCTGACAGATGAGGAAGCTGAGATCTGGAGCATGAACAGGAAAGTGATATTCTCAGGTTCATCCTATCACTCAGTCATAATTAGAAACCAGAATTCCTAACACCCCTGGTTGTTGTTGTTGTTAAGCATTGTTGAGTCAATCCCGACCCATAGCGACCCTGTATAGGGTTTCCAAGGAGCAGCTGGTAAGCTTGAACCACTGACCTTGCAGTTCAAGCAACTTTGCAGTCTGGCACATTAGCCCACAGTGCCACACCAGGACTCCTAGACCAGTGTCTTTTCCATAGCAAGCTGGTATTTTATGGGATTTGAAACCTGATGTTTTCCAAATGTGTATGTAATAATATGTTGCATCATACTTGCTAAATACGTAGCTATAGCCCATTTTAAGGGTAGATGGTCTGCCCCAGACCCTACAGAGGCAGAGTCCTGAGTTAACCATGCATAGTACTTCACTTTTCCACTTCACCACATAAGAAAGTATCCTAAATTCACAAAGGGGTCTTCTTTGGCTTAGCTGGTGGTCACATGGCTTTTCCTTGTCTATGACTTTGGACAAGAGACAGCTCTGGCTATCTCTTGTATTCCTGGAATTACTGGATGAGACCCAGAAAAGAGTTTTCCAATAGGGAATAGACACAGGAGAGCCTGGGAGCAGG
>NW_006408590.1:636769-657759 GCF_000296735.1 Chrysochloris asiatica | reverse complement strand
AAGCCTTCCAACCTTCTAAATATTCCTTTATATGTGGTTCAGAGTTCTGGGACCATCCCCTGAGCCTGCTTGTTCAGGCATTCTGTGTTATTGCTGGCAGAGCTCCTTTACTGCACTTCCACCAGATCCGCCATCTTGCATTTTTAGAGGTGTATTAATAGTATTAAATTCCATATTAGAAAAGGAGAAAGGTCTCAAATTAAACTCAGCTTCTACTTTAAGAGGTCAGGATAAAGAAGATCAAATTAAACCCTAAGTAAGCAGAATGAAGGAAATAATAAATACAAGAACAGAAAAAAAAAAAGAAAAGAAACCTAACACTGATATACTCTATCTAGACTGATCAGGGCAAAAAGAAAGAAAACCAAATTACCAATATCAGGAAAGAGAGAAGAGACGCTAGTACAAATTATATAGACAGTAAAATGATAATAAGAATATTATTAACAACTTCATGCCCATAAATTTAATAACTTAGATATAATGGACACATTTCTTGAAAGGTACCTACAAAGCTCATTCAAGAAAAAATAGTACTCTCTGAAGAGCCCATATATCCATTAAATAAATTAGACTTGTGATTTAAAACTTTCCCAGGGGCACATACATATACACCTGCAAATCTAGGCTCAGATGACTTCACTAGTAAAATTTCCAAACCTTTTAGGACATAAATAATTCGACATAATCTCTTCTAGAAAGCTGAAGAGGAGGAAATACTTCCCAGTTTAGTCTATGAGTTCACCCTTACCCTGATACAAAAACCAGACAAACATTATTAGAAAGCATCACCGATATTCCTCATGAAGTAAATGTAAAGCTTATTTTTTAAATTAGGAAATCAAGCCTAATGATATGTAATAATAATAATGTACCTGGACATGTGGGATTTACCCTAGGAACACTAAAGTTTACACAGCCACAGAGTCTTCATAGTGCCTACGAAGGCACTTGGTAGGTATTTAGTAAACATTCATTGAATACATTTGTGACAGAACAAATGACAGCTATGAGTAATGACAGCTTATGCACAAGACAGCTTATGCACAAGAATAGCACTGTAGGGCACTTTATTGTTGTTGTTGTTAAGTGCTGTTGAGTCTATTATGACTCACAGCAACCCTCTATAGGGTTTCCAAGGAGCAGTTGGTGGGTTTGAACCATTGACCTTGTGGATAGCAGTTCAGTGCTTATCCTATAGTGGTACACCAGGAATCCATTGCAGGCTATAAGGGCCATCAAAGGCCAAAGAAGAGGAACAGTATGGAAAAGGGGAAGGCTTATTAAAAATGGCATTTCTTTGGCATGGAGCTGTAGAAAGGATTCTGTTTTGGGAGTGGATATAATTTGGAGAATCAAAGAACATTAAAAAAGGGAATTCCAGCAAGAACATGAGTGAAAACTGGAAGTGGGAATAAACATGGTTTTGAATATACCACCTCAACTGGAGTGGTGATTGCACTGGGGTGGAGGTCGGGGGGGAGGGGGGAGAAATATGGTTAGATGGATGTGTTAGGGTTCGAGTATGCAAGGTTTTAGCAATAGGAAATGGGGAAGAAACCATCAAAGTTTTTGAACAGAAAGCTGTGATGAGGAAATCAGTGTTCAAAGAAAAAAATGAGTCTAATAGTGACAATTATGATGGATTTCTATTTGTACTGCCTTTGAGTGAACCAACTTAAAGGCAATTAATAACAATCTTTACAGATGCAGACTGACAGCGTTCTCCCATGGAATGCCTTATGAGTTTGAACTGCATGACGATCTGCAGCCCTTTGCATTAGCAGAGGAGCTCTTAACCACTATGTTTCCAGGGCTCCCTTCATGATGGATTAGAAAAGATATTTACTAGTTGGATGGAAGGAGTCCTGGTGGCGCTGTAGAATAAGCAAAAGCTTGGTTTGAACCGCAAGATCGGTGGTTCAAACTCATCAGCCGCTCCTCGGAAACCCTATACAGGGTCCCTATGAGTTGTGAACAACAGCACCTAACAACAGTTGGATAGAAAGGATGGACCCAAGGCCACCAACAGTATGTTAAAATAATGCTGTAATTAAATGTCTAAAATTTGTACATGAAAACACTTAGCTCAATGCCAACACAGCCTAGTGCTTCCATACAGGTGAATGGAATCTACCCATCACTGCCATGCAATCTAGTCAGATCCATAGTGACCCTATGTGGCCATTAAGAACTGTCAAGTTTTTCGATTCATAGTGACCCTGTATAGGGTTTCCAAAGAGTGACTGTTGAGCTTGAACCTCTGACCTTGCAGTTCAAACCTACGTTGTGGTCCAATGCTTATCCTACAGCACCACACCAGGACTCCTATGATGTTGTTAAGTGCCGTCAAGTTGGTTCCAATTCACAGCAAGTCTGTATAGGGTTTTCAAGGAACAACAGGTGTGTTTGAACCACCAACCCTGTGGTTAGAAGTCCATGCTTATCCTAGAGTGCCACACCAGAACTCCTATTTTTTGTTGTTGTTGTTGTTAAGTGCCGTGGAGTCAGCTCCAACTCATAGTGAGCCTATGGAGAGGTTCGTGAGCTTGAACCGCCGACCTTGACATTTAAAGCAACCTTGAAGTCCTGTGCATTAACCCATAGCGCCACACCAGGACTCCCATAGTGCAGCATAAAACTGCACCATACAGTTTCCAAGGCTGTAAAATTTTATAGATGCTGATTGCCACATCTCTACCAAAGTAGAATGTGAATATTGGCTAAATTAGCATTCCATTTAAATTATTGTTGTTATGTGCCGTGGAGTCGGTTCTGATTCATAGCGACCCTGTACAGGGTTTCTGTGGCTGTATATCTTTATGAGAGCAGAAAGCCTCATCTTTCTCCCACAGAACGGCTGGTAGTTTGGAACTGATGACCCTGAGGTTAGCAGCCCGATTCGTAACCACTACGCTCATTTAAATTAGTAACTAATTTTCTTCATTCCGCAAAGTTTCAAAGTAGTCTTGTTGTTGTTAAGTGCCATCGAGTCGGTTCCAACTCATAGTGACCCTGTACAGGGTTTCCGAGGATGGACTGACTCGTGAGTTTGAAACGCTGACTTGGCAGTTCAAACTGACCTTAAGGACCAGTGCTTATTTGACAGCGCCACACCAGGACTCCAATGCATCAAGGAATCTGGAATGCATCAAGAATTTTACTGGCTTTATAAAACTTCATTGATATAAGATTTTGGATTCGTTTTTTAAAATGATTACTTCTGGATGTTCTGAAACGCTTTGTTCTCCGCCTCTCCTAGATTGTTTCATGATCTGTATGCACCATACTAATCGAAAACAGATTTGTAAGGAAGATTCAAGTGTTGGCTTTATTACAGAACTGCTACTACGAAGAAAATTTGCTATGCGTAAGCAGTTCATTTTCAATATCTCATTTACGAACCTCAAAGACACGTAATTCCATAGTTTACGAATGGAAGGGATTGGGGGAAACCAAGGTCCACAGAGGGTAATCCGTCCAGGGTGGCAAAGCCGCTAATGGTCACGCATTTTCGAAGCGCAGACTTCCTAGCTATTCTACGCGAGGCCAAGACGGTAGGCTGTAGCTTGAATACCGAAGAAAGAGTAATCGATCTTGCGAGACCCGAGGACCGAAAAAACCTCAAGACAGCTGACAAGAGGTACTAGATATACAAGCTCTGGAACCCCGCGGCTCTGAAGCCTCAGGTCCACCACCTCTCGTTCTCGCGATACTAGCTGATCCGTGCCCTGCGGAGTAGGTCCCGCCCAACACCGAAGTTTCTCGGTCGTCATTTCCTGTGGGTCTACGGGCAAGGGGAGAAGATGGCGGCGCTGGGGGAACCTGTGCGGTTGGAGAGGGGTGAGTGCCGCCGAGGACGGACCGAGGTGGGTGGAGGGGATGGCAGTGTGTCGCGTCGCCGGAGGGGAGGTCCAGGCCCCGACCCTTGAAAGCAGGCGGTCCGTCACGGTGCGATCGCCGACGTCGCTGCGTCGGGCTCTGGGGAGGGCCCCTGCGATCTCTGAATTGATACCGAGACCCCGCCTCTGCTCTCTTAGGCCATAACACAGTCACACAATCTGTCTACATTCCTAGACACATGGCATACATCCGCTGTCTCGGTGGACAGAGCCGACGTGGCGTTCAGATACGTGTAAACCTGACAAGTAAACATCACACACCCAGTTCGTACGGAGGACACCGCCGCCTTTCGTTACACTCCCTCTGTACGTGCGCTCCGAAACCCGATGTCCCTGCATTCACTGATACGTCGCACACATTCCGGACACAGTGCATTCCCACAGAGTCCCATTTATTTACACAGTCACAAATCCCATTACTTTCATCCCTCGCTTGTGTTTGGGATGGGGTATTTCCTGCCTTTAGTGCCCCTCCCAGGTCCGGTGTAGATGTTTTACTGACTTGCTCTTGGAAAGCAGGTTACATAACTTGGTTAAGTCGAATAGTGGTAGATTGTAAAGTACTTAAGGTTGCGATCTTATTCCTTCTATACAAACCCTACAGATGCTAACGTTGTTGGTTGCTTACCTTTTAAAGTTGTTTGCTGAGTTGTTTAGAACAAAAAGCTTGTGAAAATCCCTGATTACATGTTTTCCAGAGCCCTGCTACAGATGTTCAACACTCTGTTTTTCCTTACTGAAATCCTTTTATTTCAAACTGTTTCGAGTGTGCTTTTGACAGTGTTACAAGTTATTGATAGAGTTACGGAGTGGAGAATAAACAATTTGAGTACTAATAATAAACAAAGTAGCTCTCTGGATAGCGCAAAAAGTTTGCACTAGACTAGATTTACAGCCTCGGAAACCCTGTACAGGGTCGCTATGGGTCGAAATCGGCTTGACGGCACTTAACAACAGCTAACCTGAAAGCTGGTGGCTGGAACCTATCCAGTAGCAATGCAATAGAAAAGCCAGGCATTTCTTACAGTCCCGTGGAGAAAAAAAAAAAACAACCCTCTTGAACAGTCACTACTGGATGGCACCAGGTTAATTAAGATGTAGATTGGAATTATCTTGCAAATATTAACATTTGCAGTTACAGTCTGAATGCTAAGTATCGGCTCTAAGAAGGGAATACATTTTTAGAATAGTTGTACTTCAAGAAACCTCTTTGCTCATGCCTTCAAGTGCACACTTCACATTGTTCCTTATGGTGTTCAACGTTTGGAAGCCACTTTTTAAATGAGATTGTTTCTCTGCAGCCTGCCAGGCTATTAATTAAAGCATCATTTTTGGCAGAAGAGTAGCTACTTTGGGAAGATTTTCTAAGTTAGGCCTAAGACTGTGACATCTTCCTCCACAGTACAATGGCACTGTGCTTTATAGCTGAGAACAAATCTGTTTGGTGTTAGCAGGAGTAGGTGTTTTTCTTTGAAAGCTAGTTGTAGGATTGTAACATGTTGGCAGTCTTTTGTATTTTTAAGTACAGCACAAAATAATGTGGAACTTCACATCTGACATTTAGTTTTGGTAGTCATGACTTGGTTGGGGCTTTTTTTCCCTAGTTTTTTGTTTTTTTTTTTTTTCATCTTTTTCACTTGCAAAAGAGAAGCTATATATATATGTATAAATAATCGGATGAGTTACTAGTGGTAGTCATTTAGTAGGATAAGGAAGTCAGATTATATCAATTCTGACTTGTTTAGAATTTTTTTTAACAAACTTTATTCACAAACAGTTCTATGTATTTTACGGTGTAAAATTGGTGCTCTTGATCAAGATCCCGAGTGCCTTCTAAATCATCAAAATATTATATGGTTTCTATACTAAAACTTTATAGACCAAAATAATTGATGAACTAACAGTCCCATTTATCAGCCATCCTGGTGCTGAAAGTCAGAGTGGAGATTTGTTTCCATTGTATTTGACTAGCATCCGTTTCGGTTTTTATTTACCAGCAGTTACAAAGATGACACAGGAAAACTTGCTCTCAATACATGATTGCTGTGGGATAGTGCCAACTCGGCAGCAACTAACATCACATTTTTATTTGAAATTGAAACATCTACTGTTTTTCATTACATTTATTCCTACTTTTCTGTCTGTAAACATAAAGGCTATGTTGTTGTTGTTGTCAGGTGCCACCAAGTCAGAAGCGACTCATAGCGACCCCACTCACAGCAGAACAAAAAGGCTATAGTATAAAGAAAATTTTCTAGTCTTTCAATATAATATGACATTTATAACTTTTTCTATTTAAGTCTAAAGAAGGCACAGAAGTAGTAGAATAATCAGTACTGTAGCCTTCTGGAGTACAAAAAGTTAGAAACACTCACTGACACTACTATGACATTTATAAAATGAACACTTTTCCTCAGACTTCACATTAAGAAATGCTTGGCATGCTTGTTATTGTTAAGTGCCATAGAGTCGGTTGAGACTCATAGTGACCCTGTGTAGGGTTTCCATGGAGCAGCCGATGGACTTAAACCACCAGCCGTATGGTTAGCAGTCCAGTGCTTATTCTACAGCACCACACCAGGATACTGGCTCTTAATATTTATTATGATTAATTGATGCCAATGTAACATTTATGCTCGAATATGCCAGACCCACTTCCCTATATTGGTTCAGTTGTCATGTAACTTTCGAGGACGGTACTGTGATTTCCGTTTCACAGTGGATACGCTGGAGACATGTTAAGTGTGTTGAGTTGGTTCCAACTCATTGCAACCCTGTATTTCCAGGGAGTGGCCGGTGTGTTTGAACCACTAACCTTGCAGTTCGCAGTTCAGAGCTTATCCTGCAGTGCCACACCAGGACTCCAGCAGAGACGTGGTGGTGACTGTGTGCCATGGAGTCAATTCCTATATAGGGTTTGTGAGGCTGTAAATCTTTACTGGAGCAAAAAGCCTCATCTTTCTCCTGCGGAGCAGCTGGTAGATTAGAACTATTAACCTTTTGGTTAGCAACTCAGCTCGTAACCCCCTAGGCTACCAGGAACCCCTTAGCAGAGACATTTGTTGTTGTTATTGTCGTTGTTAAGTGCCATTGATTTGGTTCCAACCCATAGCGATCCTGTATAAAGTTTCCAAGGATAAGGTTTCCAAGGAGCGGCTGGTGAGCTTGAACTACTGTCTTTGCATTTCAAACCAACTTTGCAGTCCAGCGCATTAACCCACAATGCAACACCAGGACTCCTAGCAGACACATATGGACGTTAAATAACCTGTCCAAGATCACACAGCTATTTTTTAAACCAGAATAACAAAATTAATTGTTTTGTTTTTCTATTTTGTAAGTATATGTATTTGATTAAATTTGTTTTGTTTAAAACACCCTGTTAATGATCCTGAATTGAAAACAGATCTGTTAATTTTATTCAGTTGTTAATTTTATTCACTGCCTTTGCCAGTGGCAAGTTGTATCTACCTATGTATCATGTTTCTCTTTGGCAAAGCACAGTGATTTCACTAGCGCATGGTGGTTGGTACTGTTTAGTGCTTTGGTTACTAATAATGATAATTTTTTATTGACTATGTAGCTCCTGATGGTATTGTCAGTATACTGTTGCGGTACATTGTTTATGTGTCTCACATTTCTGCCCTCGTCTTTTTCTGTAATAATCTTGCATAGTGTTTTCAGTTTTTCTAGTCTCAAAACTATTATTTTCTAAATTTTATATTTCTCTGATACCAGTATTTCTCCCTAATCTATTTAGCATTTGTCTCAGTTTTTACATTCCTACCCTCCTTGTACATACATACAGCCGCCTTCCTAACATATCCATGCACACATGCCCAAACTCTTTAACTTTTTTGTTCATCTTCTACATATTTCTTGTTAATCCTTGAGGAATGAATCCTACCACACAGTGTTACATAGGTATTTAGAGACTTTTCTGCAGAAATTATATATCAATGTATGTTTAACTCTAGATATTTGTAGAGCAATCGAATTGTTGGAAAAACTACAAAGGAGTGGAGAGGTACCACCACAAAAACTTCAGGCTTTACAAAGAGTTCTTCAGAGTGAGTTCTGCAACGCTGTAAGAGAGGTGAGTAAACCAGATTACCATTTACGAAAAAGCAGAACAAATTACGTAAGATAACACCCTGAAATATGGGTCCAGAATTTTTTAAGGAAATAGTCTTTAGAAAGCATTAAAGATTACCCTTGTCAATTTTGGGATTTCTGATCAAAAAATTATTTACAAAAATATGTAACTTTGCAAAGATTTTAACATTCGTTCACCTCAAAAAGAATTCAGACGTATGTTTTCTGAAATTTTAAAATGTAAAGTCACAGTGGTTCTGACTTTTACAGGTGTACGAACATGTCTATGAGACTGTGGACATCAGTAGCAGTCCTGAAGTGAGAGCTAATGCAACTGCAAAAGTAAGTTTGTTCATTTCCTAAAAGTGAGAGAATTCTTAATGGATTAGACGTTCAAAAGAGATGTGGTTGTTGTTATGTGCCGTCGAGTCAGTTCTGACTCATAGAGACCCTGTATTGGGTTTATAAGGAGGACTGGTAGGTTTGAATCGCTGACCTTGTAGTTAGCAGTCCAAGGCTTATCCGTACAGTGCCACATCAGGATATAGATGCAATTATTAGATTCATAGTAGGCTTATATTGGAAACTAAAAAAGTATGTTTAAAGATACACTAAACTTATCAAGTAATATGATGGGATATCTAAAAAATTGATTCTGTAGAAAACTTTAAGGAGCTTTGGTAGCATAGTGGTTATGAATTGAGCTGCTAACCTCAAGGTGAACAGTTCAGAACGACCAACAGTTCCATGGGAGAAAGATAAGGCTTTCCACTCCGGAAAAGATTTATAGCCTCACAAACCCTGTACAGGGTTGCTGTGAGTTGGAACCGACTCCACAGCACAAAACCACCACTGTAGAAGATTTTATAAAGTTTAGATAATGCATTAAAAACATACTTTACACAATTGATGGTAATCTTACAGAAAAACTCAGTGATCTCAAGTCAATTTAGACTCATGGCGACCCTATGTAGGGTGTCTGACACATTTTTATAACAGACAGCCTCATCTTTTACTGAGCGACTAGCAGGTTTGAACCCTAATTTTGTGGTTATCAGGCTAACTCACAGCACTACTATGCTCCTTCAAAATCTGCATATATAGTACAGAATTGTGCTGTATATGTTATACATCTGGAATTATATATAGATGTTAATCACAATTCTAAGGTCTCAGATGAGGCCAACTGTGAAAGCAAACTTGGATTCCTTGTCTCAGACCATAAAAGTCAGTAACTAATGAGCAACCCCCAGACTGGTCTTTTCTCCAGAGCCTGTATTTTCTCTCCTTGGCTTTAACTCTGAATCTATGCTATATTGCTTAGACTAGATTATGTCTCCAGAACTTCAGGTAGCACGTTTGGGTGCTGTTCTCTACCAGTGTTTTCCTCAAAAGAAACCTTGCCTTAATTGTGTTATAGGAGAAACATTTGGCTGCTAACTTCAAGGTCAGCTGTTCAAACCCACCAGCTACTCCATGGGGAAAAGATGAGGCTGCCTGCTCCCATAATGATTCACAGGCTAGGAGCTCTATATAGTGTCGCTCTAAGTTTGAATTCACTCACTAGCAGTAGGTTTGGTTTTTGGTTTTCCTCAAAGGACCCTTGGTGGTGTGGTGATTAAAGCACTTGACTACTTGGTTCAGACCTACCAGGGGCACCATAGGAGACAAACAAACAGCTTTGGGGCAGTTCTGCTCTGTCCTATAAAGTAGTTATGAGTCCGAATTGACAGTAATGGAGTTTTTCAGGAGTTTGTCTCAAAGAATTCAGACATTCACCTCAGTGTTCATCATATGTGATTAGAATAAATATCAGCGAAAGGGGATTATACTGGAATTAGTCATTGTTGTTGTTAATGCCATTGAATCAGTTCTGCTCTGTCTTTTAAGAGTTAGTGTGGGTTAGTGTCATAGGTAACTACTGCTGCTATTAAAAAATATACCATAATTGGGTGGTTTTAAAGAGCAGAAATTTATGTTCTCATAATTGTTGTCATGTGCCGTGGAGTCGGTTCTGACTCATAGCGACCCTGTACAGGGTTTCTGAGGCTGTAAATCTTTACGGGAGCAGAAAGTCTCATCTTTCTCTTGTGTAACAGCTGGTAGTTTCGAACTGCTGACCCTGAGGTTAGCAGCCCGATTTGTAATAGTTATATAGGCTAAAATCTAGATTGGGGTATTGGCCTTAGCGATTTCTTCCTTGTTGGTAGCCCCAGCATTCCTTGGCATCCTCTCTTGGCATTTATCTTCCCATGTATGTGACTGGATCTGTGTCTAATCTGCTTTTTTGTAAGTCAGATGTGATGAGATTTACACTACAACCTACGCTTGAGTTTCCTTCTTATTATAACAAAGAATCATATTTCCTAGTAAAATTACATCTGCAGGTATAAGGATTAGGATTCTAACTAATAGAATGATACAGTTAGGGTTAGTTAGGGTTCTGACTAATAGGACGATACAGTACAATCTACAACAGTTTCTCACTCTCCAAAGGAAATATTGGAGTCTGTTGAATAGAAATATGGCACCTGAGTGTAGTCTGAGCTATAGAAATTTAAATCTAATTCCAGAGCTGTATGACCTGCGTAGCTTACTGAATTTGTGAGGGCCATCATTCCATAATTCGTAGCTCAGTGGCTTCATACAATAAGCAGTGGTTGCTGTGAGTCAGAACCAACTCGATGGCACTTTACAACAACGGCGGAGTTCTGTTCTCCTCTAAACCTTGGAGCATAGTAGATTTTCAACAAATTTCAGTTTCCTTCCTCCTCTCTTCTGTTTTTGCTCATGCACTGTGGTAGTTAACTATAGCAAGAAAACAGCATTTACTTTGGCCTCATTTTCTGAATATTGAGTTATTTATTAACTTACAAGTTATTTGTAGTCTGCATTATTCATTAATATATGGTACAAATAATATAGCAGTCAGAATGACACCTTGTAGGGACATGTCCACGTAGGATAGAGAGGTGGGATGTGGGATGTGCCCTGCACAGAGGCAGACCCCTGAATACATGGGGCTAACCACCCAAAGCGTAAGTCTGCTGACATCTTTTAATGTGCACAGTGTTCATCTGTCCACCAAGCCTGCTTACCAGATGCTGTACACACAAGGCCATGCAGAAGTTCTAGGCAGTGAATAGACTAGAAGTGACCTGAGAAATCTTAACACTTCTGTATAATTCCAGGGTATTCTTTCCAGTCATCTTTAAAAAAAAACATTTGTGGACATTTAAACATCAAAACCATGTGACTCAAAAGTAGTTTTTAGAAAGAGACAAGTAGAACTGAGGTGCACAAAGATCATATTTGAATATGAATCATTTTCTTTCAGGCTACTGTCGCTGCATTTGCTGCCAGTGAAGGCCATTCTCATCCTCGGGTTGTTGAGCTACCAAAAACAGAAGAGGGCCTTGGATTCAATATTATGGGAGGCAAAGAACAAAACTCCCCCATCTATATATCTCGAATAATTCCAGGTGGAATTGCTGATAGGCATGGGGGCCTCAAACGAGGAGATCAACTTCTTTCCGTTAATGGAGTGGTACGGATTTTATATTTCTATTTGTAGTAATTTGTTGTGTCCACTTGGGGGTGTATTTGAGTTACAGAGATGTGGATTTGGGTGAGTAAAACCAAACTCTGTAGTTTAGAAATCTGAGTGCATCCTAGGGTGATTATTGTACTTTTTACAAGAACTTAAAAGTGTTTTCTGTTTATTTGCAGTGTAAACTATAGCAAAATGTTTAATGTGTTTATTATGAAGTAATTAGGCTTTTAGTAGGAAAATGTTAAAGTAGAAGTCTGCTCTCATTTTGGTCTATTAGAGTGAATGGCAGTTGCTCAATTTACTTCTGACTTAGTGAAGTAAAAAATATAGATTGGTATACTGATTATTTAGAACTTATAAACCAGTGCACACGATATGATTTAGCAAAGAATGTCTAAATGAATAATGCCAGATAATAATGATAAGGGCAGATCTAGTTTTATATTGCTGAACTGATACAACATTGGAGTATTTTATTGGTATGTGTTACAAATATGTTTTTATTTTTAATTACTTACAAAGGCTAGATATTAATTGCATGTTTGTGTTTTTTTCCTAGAGCGTTGAAGGGGAACATCATGAAAAAGCTGTAGAACTTCTGAAAGCAGCTCAAGGAAAGGTTAAATTAGTCGTACGATACACACCCAAAGTCCTGGAAGAAATGGAGTCACGCTTTGAAAAAATGAGATCAGCAAAACGCAGGCAACAGACCTAATGCGGTTCAAAACTGTATATTCTATTCCACTTTGCTTTTTAACAGGAGAAGTTTTGCTTGTGACCTACTGATGGCCACAATGCCAATGATTGTAAAAACAAAACAAAACATAAACTTCCCATGAATCCTCCTTGTTGCCATTTTATAAATGCCTATTTTAACATCACTTATGATTCCAGAGATGCATACACTTTTTTCTGACAAGAAAAAGTAAAAGGTGATGAGGGCAGTTCTGCCCTGCTGTTTTTACAGGCCTTTTTCAAATGCAGATTTTGTCATAAAATTGTTATAGATTTTTAAAAATGCTTTTTTAATATTAAAATGTACTTTTACATTCTTAAATCTTTTTTTAAAAAATGCTTTCTTCATTTGGCTGTTTATTTCAGAATAACAGTTCTCCAATTCTTTTTCGCTTACTCTATTTTTTTAAACTTCTGAAATTTCTTTACTGTTTTCCAAGAAATTAGACATAAAATCTCAGCTACAGCAGTCATTGTTAACATCGCTGTTGTTGTTAGCATCACTGCTGCGTTTTGTACTTTTGAACAAACACATAATATATATAATCGATGGTAAATCATAATTCAGCCCAATGGAAGTTTTTTACTTTTATTTAAGCATAATGTGTAATAAATATTCATTTGTACTGATTTGTAAAAGTAAGTTTTTAAACACTGAAGCAATCATTACTAAAATATGTATTCTTTCATAATACTAAAGCAGTGAAGTAAAAGGATGTAATTTGATTGTTAACATTCCTGATTACATCCCTTTCTATCTATTTATATTCACTAATATATCATAAATTACAAATGCATAAACGTTCAAATTTCACCTTTTGCAAAATGTTTAAGTGCTATTCATCATTTTCATTTAAATAGATTTTTTATATTTTGATCCTTTCATTCTTAAAGATGATTCCGTTAGTTTTGGTGAGGAATAGTGGAAGCAAAGAAGAAAAGTAATTCTTTTAACCTCAACTAATCTCAAGAATTACTTACTTTGACTAGCTCGTTGATTTTATATAGGAAGAATAAAGTGTGTATTTAAGATGTATAGAAATTATGAGGTGATTTATTCATAAGAATCTGCAGGCTCCCTGTCAAAATGAGTAGGAACTCATTCATATTAAAACTACAATCTTTGTTTACGATTCATTTCTACGGATGGGAATTACATGACTTCATTTGTCCACTGGATGTCACTGTTTTACTAAAAGGCAGCTATTAGTGTGATGACTGTGGCAGGTCTTTTTAGAGGCTGAAATCCAATAGATGACGTTCATTTTTAGTCACAATCTATAGAAAAATTTGTACGGTTTTTAAAATTTGAGTGGTGGTTACTAAAAAAAGACGATAATGGATTATAAAAGATGTAAGGGATTTGGCATAATTATCTACCCTGTATAAAAAAGTGGGCATTTTGTAACAGTAGTTCAGGAAAAATAGAAATGAATACCTTTTCCTGCATGTTGTGAGCACTGAGTCTTAAAAGCTTATTCCAGTTTTCACTGATCTTTCAGAAACAAAAAGTCAGTCAGCATTGTTATTTATCATGTAGGTATTGAGCACTGGATTGCATGGTTGAATGTGTCTCGTCTACCACAAAATGTGCTTGTTATTAATAAGATTGTGCTGTTACTGTATATTTTCAAAATTAGTTCATGTTTTTAAAGTGTTGAGACCAAAATAGTGTAGATGAATTATGGACTTAATTTAATTGTAAGATTTTTAGAGATATTTGTTGTAGAGGTTTATATATTAAAGAGAGGTTATCAGTGCATATTAAAAAACTAATTTGTTATGCTCTTCTTCTTGCATTACAGGGTAAGTGAACCCTGGAGAATTTTATTTTAGTATAGCTACAGCTGCAATCATTTCTAAGGGTGTGTCAGCATATCATTATAAATTATAGCTTCCTGGTTCAATATCAGCTGTTTTAAAACTTTCAGCCAAGTTAAATATTATCTAGTGTTGCAATTTATTGAGTAAGCTTTTTTTTTTTTTTCCTCTTTCTTCCACAGTAATCTACAATCTGTTCTTTGTGTGGGTTGGCACCTATTTATAATTTTTAAAATGAGAAAAGTTTAAAGGAACCAAATACAGTAGTTTTATTTGCTACTAGTAGGCCTGAGTTGTTAAGTGCTGTCAAGTTTATTCTAACCAATAGCGACCCTGTATAGGGTTTCTGAGGAGCAGCTGGTGAGCTTGAACCACTGACCTTGCAATTCAGACAGCCTTACAGTCTGGCGCATTAATCCACAGTACCATTCCAGGACTCCTCAGTAGCAGTAATTTATTTGTACTAATACAGTTTTCAGTGTATTCCAGAATGTTAAACCTGACCATAGAAAAATTCACTATTCAGTAGTAGCAAAGATGTATGATAATTGTCTAGAGAGGAATGAAGGGAGTTTTTATCTTACAAATGTATGATTCATGAACATAGCATGGTACATTATAAGTGTATGATAGATGTTTGATTTGTAAATTACACGTACTTATAAATTATCTTTCTTCCCCAGTTTTCATGATTCTTAGTATTTCAGAATGGGTTGACTCCTTGGTTCTTAACCTTACCTCCATATTAGAACATCCTGCTAAGCTTTGAAACAATATTGCTATCTGGGTTCCATCCCCCACCAACTAAATTGTAATGTCTAGGATGGGGCTGGAGTCCTGGTGTGGAGCTGCAAAATAATACAATCAATCAGTGTCAGTTTTAACTACAAAGTCGGTGGTTCAAACCTACCAGCCACTCAGAAACCCTAGACAGGGTCATTGTGAGTCTGAACTGACTCACCAACACTTAACAACATCAGGATGAGGCCAGACACTTAATTTTGTAAGGTTTCTGAAGTTCTAATGGATACTCTGAGTTGATAATCACTAGTTTTACCCTTTTTACAATATTGGAATCATTACGGACTCTATTGGAAAATATCATAGTTAATTCAGTTGCATCTACTTAAGGAGCTCTGGTAGCGTAGTGTTTACAAATCAGGCTGCTAATGGCAGTTCAAAACTACCAGCTATTCCACGGGAGAAAGATGAGGCTTTCTGTTCCCGTAAAGATTTACAGCCTTAGAAACCCTGTACAGGGTCGCTATGAGTTGGAACCGACTCCACGGCACATAACAACAACAACGATTTCTTAGTAATTGGCATTCCTTATGTGGGAAGTAATTACAGTCTACCTTTATTTGTTTTTAAAAAAGCCACACACAAAAAACAGTCTGCCAACAGATTAAATGTAAAATTTTAATGTTTGTCATCTTCCTCTTTTCACCTTTAGAATTTGTAAAAAAAAAAAAAAAATAGATGTATACTATTTTAGGAAGCATGTTTAAAAGTGCAGATGAAGAATATTGTCATTGATAATGATATGCTTTCTTACATGATCACTTCATCCATAAATGTAATATTAGATTATAGTGACCTAGTTCTTTGGGTTTTAATGATTCAGAGATGTGGGATTTTTTGCTTGTTTTTGATCATTTTTTCCTCTTCTAAATTTTATCAAAGTTCTTTTAACTCAAGTACTTATCTAGTTTGGCTTAAGAACTTTGTTTACAATTTAAATGGATATTATAGCATTTAATAGAATACCTGAAAAGAATGTCAGCATGACTTGGAATAGATTTAAGAGAATACATGTTGTGAGTATTTTATAATGTGGAAAGATCATTGAAATATCAGGGGTACTAGTAATTGTATTTCCTGAATAAATGTATGTTTATGCATTTTCTAACTGATAAAAGTCTGGTTTTTATACTTTTATTGCCACAAATTTCATTATCCTGAAAGTTTTTGAGGCCCATTAGTGGTTAAATATGAACAAAACTAAAACAAGTCACATGCTTATTAATTAACAGGAGCTTCAAAACTAATTTGTATCTGGACATAGTTTTTTATAAATGGCAAACAGTATGCTTTTGCTATAATTTTTAACTTTGGTTTGCAGTAAAGAAACACAGTACCCCAAGTGAATTTTAATTAACACTTTTTCAATAGATGACCTCATTAATTCCGAATCTAAGGTTCATGTAAAATAAATTTCTGTTAATTATCTTTTAGGTTTGAAGGGAAAAATTGGATGTAACTAAGTAATAGATGTATTTCTGTGTATAAAATAAAATGTTTTCAAGGGGTAGAAGCATTATCTGTGGTGGTTGCAGAAATGAAACTTCTAAGTTTTACATTTTGCTTTGGCTTTCAGAAAATATAGCTGCAGGAAAAAAGTCTCTTGTATTATTTCAGGAGAAAGAACATGCTATGGAGCCCCACAACCCAGGCTTAAGTGTCCTGTTGTTAGGTGCCATCGAGTCAGTTCTGATTCATAGTCACCTTGTGTATGACAGAACGAAACACCACCCAGTCCTGTAACAACCTCATAATTGTCACACTTGAGTCCATTGCTGCTGCCATTGTACCTATCCATCTCATTAGGGGTCTCCCTCTTTTTTGCTGCTCCTCCATTTTACCAAGTATGATGTGCTTCTCCGTGGATTCATCCCGCCTGATAATTTATATGAAGTATGAGATGAAGTCTCTTCATCTTGGCTTCTAAGGAACATTCTGGTTATACTCTCTCCAACACATAACCTAATTGCATCAATTCTTCTATGCTTCTGTATTCACTGTCTGTCTTTCACATGCATATGAGACTTCAAAATACCATGGCTTGGGTCAGGTGCACTTTAGTCCTCAAACATCTTTACAATACTTTAAAGATCTCTTGAACAGCATATTTCTCTAATACAATATGTTAGATTTCTTGACTGCTGCTTCCATGAGTGTTCCAATGAAAATGAAGTCTTAGACAACTTCAGTCTCCTATCCATCTTCATGATAGGATTTATTGGTCCAGTGCTGAGGAGTTTAGTTTTCTTTACATTGAGGTTCAACCCATACTGAAGGCTGTGGTCTTTGTAAGTAAGTATTTTAAGTCCTCTTGGCTTTCAATAAGCAGGTTGTATCATTTGCATGACACAGGTTGTTAATGAGTCTTCCTCTAGTCCTGATGCCACAGTCTCCTTATCATTCAGCTTCTTAAATGATTTGCTCAGCATACAAACGGAGTAAGTGTGGTAAAAAAAAAAAAATACAACCCTACGCACACCTTTCCTAATTTTAAACCATTTGGTGTTCCCCTTGCTTTGAACAACTGCTGCTTGGTCTATGTACAGGTTCCTTATGAGCACAGTTAAGTGTTCCAAAATACTCATTCTCCACAATTTTTTTCATAGCTTATCATTGTTCACACAGTTGAAAGCCTTGCGTAGTCAATACAGCACAGGTAAACATCTTTCTGTTATTCTCTGCTTTCAGCCAAGATCCATATGACGTCAGCAGTGATGTCCCTCGTTCCACATCCTCTTCTGAATCCAGCTTGAACCTCTGACAGTTCCCTGTCAGTGTATTGTAGCCATTTTTAAATTACCTTTAGTAAATGAGTAACCAGGAGTACAACTAAAAACATTTATTGTTAGACTGCAGTTTCTTTAAAATTACAGTAGACCAGAAGACCATTCTGATTTTGTTATATTTGCTATTGTTTCTTACTCTAATATAATGAAGTGGTGAGCCACTTATTAACTACGTAAACTAAAGCACGTTATCTCTACCTTAGCTCCCTCATCTGTCATCAGTAGTGCGAGTGCTTGTGAGTATTATGTGTGGCACTGTAGTATAAGTCAAGATCAGCAGTTCAAACCTAGTAAACCACTCCTCGGAAACTACACAGAGCCTCTGAATTGGAACCAACTTAACAAAAACATGAGTGTTATGAAGATGTTATTTGGTTCCTGGTATAGTAAGCACTGTTTGATTTTGCTTTTATTTTCATTTAAATTCATATCAGGACTAAACAGCTAAATAAAGACATTGTGAGCCAATAATTAAAATGAACAAATCCTTACATTTGATGCCTTGAAAATGTAACCCATATATTAAGCTTTATATGAGCACTTGACCTGAAGGTCAGTTTGCACCACCAGGTCGGCAGTTCAAACTCATCATCCATTCCTCAGAAACCCTATATGGGTTGCTATAAATCAGAAATGACTCGATGGCACTAAACAACAACAAATCTACATAAAGAGTAAGTTTCATGAAGGAATTTTAAGATTTCTGCCTACTCTGATGAAAGAAATGTGACTGAAACTCTAAAATTAGTGTGGTTGTGCCAGGCAGGGAGAATATGTCCAAGTAAGGGATTTATTTGTTCAATTGTAAAGGCATTAGTGGTGGTGTGTTGTGGAGTTGGTTTCAACTCATAATGGCCCTGCATAGGTTTTCTGAGGCTGTAAATCTTTATGGGAGCAGAAAGCCTCATCTTTCTCCCGAGGTAGTTTTGAACTGCTGACCTCAAGGTTAGCAGCCCAACTCAATCACTATGCTACCAGAGCACCATTTTGTAGGGAGGTTATTTCAAAGTTTACAGAGAAGGATTGTTGGAATGGGTATTTCAGTTCCCCACTGAAATTTTCAACATGAATCTGTACTAGTAGCCAGGAGTACAACTAAAAACATTTATTGCTAGACTGTAGTTTCTTCAAAATCTCAGTAGACCAGATACCCAGTCTTTAAATTCTGGTTTTGCTACATTTGTTATTAGTTGCCTATTTTAATTTTTAATATCATGTGAAGTGGTGAGCTGATTTGTTGTATGTTTATATTTCTTTAGTGGCAGATAACCTAATGAAATCTTTATGACTTTAAGAGTATAAGGTAATTTAATTCAGAACCTGTTGTTCAATGTAATAAAGTACACATGCTTCATGTTAGTAACCAAGTAAGAGCTCTCCTAATTCCCAGTCAAATGCAGTTTATTTTGGATTCAGTCAAGATTTGGTCCTTTAAAAAAAATGTGTTTTCTTTAGAAGTCTGGAGGAATTCTAATTTGTTATATTTTCTTCAGAATTATTCTAACCAATTGGATAAAAAAGAAAATCTTGCCATTGGTGACAGATAGTTCTCTTTATATGGAACCTTGGCCTTAAGTTCTGTTTCTGCCACTTACCATGAGTCATGAGCCATAACTTCTTTGATGAGGGAGGTTGATGCTTTCCAATCTCTTTTTCTTCTTTATTTCTTAGAGAAAGCCTCTCTCCAACTATGTAAGTAATCTAGTTTGTAGTGATCAGAACTGCTCTAACACAAGGCCTTCAGGGGGCAGGGAGACTTGATCCTGTACCCCTCCATGCTCCAGAGCTTAGGAATTCTATGAGGACAGTTTGAAAACAAATCATCGTTAATCATTCTTGTTTTAGAAGTTCAGTTAAATTAAAATGCTATTAGTTTGATGCAAGTGATATGTTTGTTGTTAAGTGCTATCGAGTCAGTTCTGACCCATAGCGACCCTGTAAAGGGTTTCCAAGGAGCAACGGGTGAGCTGGAACCACCAACCTAACAGTTCAGACTGACTTTACAGTCCAGTGTATTAACCCATAGCACCACAACACGACTGCTACTCATAACAACCATGTGTTGGGTTTCCAAGGAGTGACTGGTGGATTTGAACCACCAACCTTGCAGTTAGTGTTTACCCTACAGTGCCACACCATGACTCCAAGCATCTAGTAGGCACTGCATAGACCAAACCACTAAGGTAAGTGTTGTCTTAAAATTTACAGAATCAGAGGTCAATTAGTTTTTCCCAAATTACATCATAAATAATCAACAAAGCCAAAATTCAATTCTACTTCTAAAACCCATACTTTTTCCCCAATACCACATACACATTCCACCTTTAATTTTTTTTTAGGTTTCTTGGTTTTTGCTTAGATGTTTTCTATTTTTAGCTACTGTCCTGTGTCAGTAAAAAAGAATATTTAACCAGTGAATTTTCCTATGTCAATATTCTTTTGTATGTTTTCAAGTTCCCATCTTGTATACGTTATTGTTGCTATGTTGTTATGGGTTGGTACCGACTCATACCGACCCTATGCACAGCAGAACAAAACACTGCCCTATCCTGAGCCAACCTCACTACTGTTACCAATCCATCTCGTTGGGGGTCTTCCTCTTTTTCTCTGACCCTTCACCTTACCAAACATGATATCCTTCTCCAGTGACTGGTCCCTCCTAACAATATGTCAGAAGTATGAGAGACAAAGTTTGGCCCTCCTGGCCTCCAAGGAGCACTCTGGCTGCACTTCTTTCAGAACGGATCTATTGGTTCTTTGGCAGCCCATGGCACTTGCAATATTCTCCTCCAACACCATAATACAAAAGCATCAATTCTTCTACAGTCTTCCTTATTCACTGACCAGCTGTCGCATGCATATGAGGTTATTGAAAATTGGGTCAGGCGTGCCTTAGTCCTCACGCTGACATCATTGTTCTTCAACACTTTAAAATGGTCTTGTGCAGCACATTTGCCTAATGCAATACATCGTTTCATTTCTTGACTGCTGCTTCCATGAGTGTTGATAGTTGGTCCAAGAAGAATAAGTTCTTGACAACTTCAATCTTTGTTGATAAGAATGTTGTTTATTGGTCCAGTGGTGAGGATATTTGTTTTCTTTACATTGAAATGTAATCCATACCGAAGGCTGTGCTCTTTGATCTTCATCAGTAAATGTTTTAAGTCCTCTTCACTTTCTGCAAGCAAGGTTGTATCATCCTGCATATCGCAGGTTGTTAATGAGTCTTCTTCCAATCCTGATGCCACGTTTTTCTTCAGAGAATCCAGCTTCTCAGATTATTTGCTCAGCACACAG
>NW_006408590.1:581903-635579 GCF_000296735.1 Chrysochloris asiatica | reverse complement strand
GACTTGCTTTCATTTTTCTTCAGCTTCAGTTTGAATTTGCATATGAGTAATTGATGATCTGTTCCACAGTCTGCCCCTAGCCTTGTTTTTACTGATGCTATGGACCAGTGAAAACAACTGCTAGATGGCCAGCAGTTACAGCATTACCCGGGGACTTCTCGTCCCAGAGGCAGTGACGTGGCCACAGAGGACTAGAGCAGAGTGAAGAGTCCAGCTGATATGAAGTGAGGAGAGATGCACAAGAACATCCGTACTTGCAGATGGTACCCACGTGACCTGGCTTTGATGGCTGCATGATCAGAACTCAACTAGAAGAAGAAAGAAGAGGATTAAAAAAAAAAAAAAAAAAGCCCACTACGATTTGAAGAACTTTACCTATACGTAGGGATGTAGTAGCTCAAAAGGGAACAGATCTTAACAGCAAGGATCACTCCCACCACCTGGGTACACAGGGTTGACAGGGATGGGCAACTTAGACATTGGCTACCCAAAATGGGGGAGGGAGGCTATACAGGCAAGAAGTGACTGGCTTACAAGCTTTCAAGACGGAGTGTAGTTCCTGATGGGGCAGGGGTAGGTAGAACCTCCACTGAATGATTTCCAATCTGTTGGGACCGGGCTGGCGAAAGGAAATGGGGATAAGACTCCTGTGGTACAATAGTGAATAATTGCCATCAGGACTGACCATGAGGGTTGGACAATGTAAATTTTCAAGAACGCCATTGACTATGTTGTTGTTTTTTTCCATTTCAATAAAATAAATTTTGAGTCCTACTTCAGTAAGTAGAAATCATAAATTTTCTTTATTCACTTAGGTATTTATTGTACATCTGTACTATCACATAGCTCATATTCTAGAGAGAGAATTGAGAAACATACTTGTAAGTGATGAATATTACAAGGTCCATCAGGGTATGAGGAGTAGAGAGTGATAAGAAAAGTAAGATTCTAGGCCTGTGTCTGCCTTGGGCCCAGGGTCACAGTTCAACAGTTCTGAGTAGTTAGGATTGTAGTTTCAGCAGGAACCTCCGTATAGCATCCTTCTCATAATGTCTACAAGTAATATTGTTGTTAAGTGTCGTCATGTCAGTTCCAACTCATAGCAATCCTGTATAGGATTTCCAAGGAGGGACTGGTGAGTTTGAAGCATGAACCTTGTGATTCAAATGACTGTGTGGTTCAGTACTTACCCTATAGAGCCACACCAGGACTAGTGACATTAGTATTAGCACTATTTTATTTTTACCACTTATCTCTCAATCCGGACTCCTGGTGTGGTGCCATAGGATCAGCACTGGACTTCAAACCACAAGGTCAACAGTTCAAACCCACCAGCTGCTCCTTGGAAACTCTGTGCGGACAGGGTCATTATGAGTCAGAACCGACTTGATGACACTTAACAACATCAATTTGTCATACTGTGTTGTTTGTGTTTTGCTATAATATGGGAAGCTATACCACTGGTGTTTCAAATAACCAACAGCTTCATCTCTGGTAACATACTTCAGCAGTACATCCAGCCTAAAACAAGTAAGAAAAACCTGGAAGTTTACTTCTGAAAACTAGGAACCACATTAGAGCATTGTTTGATTTGCTTACTTTGGACACACAGTAGGAATCATTCACTTGAGGACATGATGTTCAGTGAAATCACACAGGGTTTGGGAGACCCTCAGTGACAGAATGGCACAGGACTGAGTACTGTTTTGTTTTGCTGTAGAATCAACTCACCTAGTTCATAATCCACTACTCTACTAGGACTTCGCAGTCCGTTACGCTGTTGCTGTTAAATGACATCGAGTCAGTTCCAACTCTACAACCCTGTATAGGGTTTCTGAGGAACAGCTGGTGGGCTTAAACCACTGATCTTGAGGTTAGCAGCCCAGTGCTTATCCTACAGCCACACACCAGGACGAATGATGGTGTGATGTACAGTTTGTTGAGTCGGTTCCAATTCATAGTGACCCTGAGTAGGGTTTCCAAGGTACCATTGCTGAGTTTGAACTGCTGACCTTGAAGTTATCCTACAGTGCCACAGAAGGACTCTACTCTGTCCTATGTTGTTACATGCCGTCAAGTCGGTTATGACCCATTGCGACCCTGTATAGGGTTTCCAAGGAGCAGCTGGTGAGCTTGAACCACCAATTTATGGTTCAAACCGAATTTGTAGTCCAGCGCATTAACCCACAGTACCACACCATGGCGCCACTCTGTCCTATAGGGTACTATAAGTAGAAATCGATTTGGTGACACGCAACAACAAATAAATACGGACATCCTTAATAAATGGAAATGATCTTTGGCTTTACATCTCTTTGTTAACTTCATCCTAGCTCAAACAAGATGTTTGGTTTCTGAGGTTGTAAGCTTCCTTTTTCTCCTTCGGAGAGACTGGTCGATCTGAACTGCTGACCTTGCGGTTGTCGACACGACTGTAATCTGCTATGCTACCAGGATAAATAAGACCTAGAAAATGTGGTATCCAAGTATCCAGGAAATATACTTTTGTGAGCAGAATGGCTGAAATAAAAATTAACACCTACGTTATATAACTACATTTGTAGCAAATAATGCCTGAATCAGAATTTTTGAAACCAAAATGAGACTTTTTTATAAAATTAATATTTTTATTTTAAAGCTGAACAAAAAGTACAGTGGTAACAGCAGTGGCTCAAACACAACAATTGTGAAGATGGCACAGAACTGTGCATTGTTCCATTCTCTTGTGCATGAGTCTGAACCGATTCCACGATACCTAACAACAACAAAAGTCAGTAACATATACACATCTTTTCCCCTCACCTCCTGTAAATACATATGTTATCTCACAGATTTATTTTCCTTTATATTGATACCCAGAATCCTGGTGTGGCACAGTAGGATAAGCACTGTACTGCTAACTGAAAGATCTGTTCCTCGGAAACTCTATACTGGGTCATTATGAGTCAGAACCCACTCAACGGCACTAAACAACAATAATATATGGATAACTGGAGTCTTGGTGTGGCAAGATAGGCTAAGCACTGCACTGCTAACTGCAAGGTCGATAGTTCAAACCCACCAACCGCTCCTCGGAAACCCAATCAGGGTCTCTATGAGTTGGAACCAAATCGGTATCAGCAACAAATACGGACAACCATTTTCTCTTACTTTTTCATAGTTTACCACAAGATGGCAGAAGAGCACTGCTTAATGTATTTTAGACTTCATGCAAGTCTTGTGAAAAGATCAGGCTTATACTTTAAAAACGTAACCAAGCTTTTCTTTTAAACTCAAAATTAACGTTTTAATGTATTTTAAAATACTCTTTAAGTTTTGTAAATGTGGAAAAACAACTCTTTCCAAGCAAAACGAAACTATATTAATTACCAAGCTACCTAAATATCTATCACTTTTAATAGGTTTTCCTGGTAAGCGTTGTTGTTAAGTGCCATCAAGTGTGTTCCGACTCATATCGACCCTGTATGGGGTTTCCAAGGAGCGCCTGATGAGTTTGAACCACCGACCTTGCAGTTTAACCCGACTTGTGATCCTGCGCTTATCCTACAGCACACGGTGAGGGCTGGGAGAGAGGAATATATGTAGAATCGTTTTAGGCTTCTCAATATAAAGGAGTCCTGGGATCGTAGTGGTCACGAGTTGGTCTGCTAAGTGTAAGGTCAGCAGTTCGAATTCATCAGTCGTTCTGCAGGAGAAAGATAATGCTTTCTTGAGAACCCTATACAGGGTTGTTATCTGTCAACCACCAGGATGGCACACCAACACCATCACTAAGCCACTTAATAGAACAATTCCCAGTGGTGCAGTGGTTAAGCACTCAGCTGCTAACAGAAGGTGTCAACTGAAACTCACCAGTTATTTCCCAGGAAAAAAGACCTTGGCTCTCCTCCCTTAAAGATTACAGCCTAAAAAAACCCTATGGAGCAGTTCTACCCTGTCTTTGCTGTTGTTAAGTGTCGAGTCAGTTCCAATTCACAGTGACCCTAAATAGGGTTTCCAAGGTGCTGACAGTGGATTTGAACTGCTAACCTTGCAGTTAGCAATCCAGTGCTTATCCTACAGTGCCACATCAGGACTCCATTCTGTCCTATAGGGTCACTGTAAATAGAAATTGACTTGTTGGCATGCAACAACAAATAAACACGTGAATAAATGAAAATGCTCTCTGGCTTTATACCTCTTAGTTATCTTCATCCTAGCTCAAACAAGATATTTAAGTACAATTGGAAAGGATGTAACAACTTTCTTTCAATAAACGCAAGTCTGTCTGAGGTACTGAGATTTATTTGCTTTGTATGACACGAAAGTTGTCAAAAACTACTATTTCTCTATGAAATTTCAAAATAAAGGAGTCCTGGTGTGGTGCTGTGGGTTAATGCGCTGGGCTGCAAAGTCAGCTTGAGCCACAAAGTCGGCAGTTCAGACTCACCAACCACGCTTTGGAAACCCTACACAGGGTTGCTATGAGTCAGAACTGACTCCAAGGCTTTTAACAACAACAATACAGTGGAAAGAGCAATTGTCCTAGATATTAGCTCTAGTCCCACCCACAACTTGCTATACTGCGTTGGGTAATTTAATTATCCTGTGTGGGTCTGATTTATCATTGTTAAATAAGGGAATTTAACAGGTGATCTCCAAGATGCCTTCTGCTTCTGAATGTGAAAGTCTTCAAGGAGAAAAGTATGCCAAAGCATAGTATAACACCTTGTCAGAAGTACCCAAAGATGGGCTGTACTGCTTGTGAACAGGTAAATACACCATCCCTAGAGGTATTCCAGAATCCCTGGGTGGCACAGATGGTTAAGTGCTCAACTACTAACTGAAAATCTGGTGGTTCAAGCCCACCCACCCTGAAGTGCCTTGAACCGAAGTCCTGGCGATTCATCTGGAAACATTACAACCATGAAAGCCCTATGGAACACAGTTCTGCTCTGGGACACATGACATCACGATGAATTGGCATCAACTTGATGGTCACTGGACAAATTAACCCAGAAAAACATGGATGTCATTGAGTATTTTTAAGTCTTAAGAAAGTGATTGAACTAGCTTTAAGATTTCTAAATATCATAAATTACATAGAATTATACGGTGCTTTAGGAGTGCTGGTGTGGCACTGTGGGTTAATGTGCGAAACTGCAAAGTTAATTTGAACAGCAAGGTCGGTGGTTCAAATTCACCAGCTGTTTCTTGGAAACCATATAGAGGGTCGCTATGGGTCAGAACAGACTCGACAGCGCTTAGCAACAACAACATAAAAGGTGCTTTAAAGGAAGGACTCCAGGTCATACTTTATATCCCAGGCCACCATAAAAATACTACTCTCAGATCTTTGACTGTCAGAGATCAATTGACTAACAGTCTCCCCACTGGGAAACTTTTACTACTTTTGGGCTAAAACGACACTTCCCACAGACTACTCCCAGTCGATGACTGAAGGCAACAGAAATACTAAGGCAAATCCATTCCTGGGAGACAAAGGACTCCTCTTGTGGGTGGTTTTGCCTTGGGAACTCCCCATCTCACTGTAATGGCTCTGGCAACCTCCCCTGGCACCTTTTCCATTCTCCTTACAAGGGATCTCCTAATACATCTCCTGCATAAGAAATCCCATCTTGATGTCAGCTTCTCAAAAGACCCAAACTCATGTATTCTTCTATCAGAGAGTTCCAAATGGTGGGGTTAAGGGGAGTGGGGGGGGAGGGGCGTAGAATGCATCAGAGTCAGAAACTTCATCACAGAGAATCCAGGTCCTATAGGGACCCTATAGAACAGATGAGAACTGCTCCACGGTTTCCAAGGCTGCCAATCTTTCTGGAAGCAGATCATCACATCTTTCTCCCAAAGATTGGCTAGTCAGTTCCGTGACCTTTAAGGTTAGCAGTTGAGCTCTTTAATCACTGCACCTTAATGGGTGTTTGTTGTTGTTGTAAGTGCCATCTAGTAATTTCTGACTCATAGCAACCATATGTAAGGTTTCCAAGGAAAAAGAACCATTGACCAATAGGAGTGTCTTTGAGACAATATTAGGTGTCCAGATCAGGAAAAGAAGGACAAGTTACAGAATGTGAAGCTTCCCATCCATATTCTGCCACAGTTTCTTCTTGGGTCTAAAATTTCTTACAACTTCCTTTTCTAGATTCCTCTTCACTATGGTGCTGGAGGACAGACACTAGACAGCTTAACTGCAAGGTTGGTGGTTGAATCCCAGCAGTTGCTCTTGGGAAAACCTATGCAGGGTCGCTATGAGTCAGAACCAACTCCACACCACTTAATGCTGTGCTCCAGGGGAGTAAAGAGTGAACAGAAGCCCAAATTTGGCCTTAGGTGTAAGTTAAAGGATGTTTCTGATTTGTCAATAGTCTTAGAATGGTATTTTTATGCTTCAAGATAATCATTGGTTTAAATTATCCCTACTTTTTTTTTTTCTGTGCACAATAGGACCATCTGAGGGACACAGAAGGAAAGGATATGTGAGTAAAATCACCTTACTAAAGATCAGTATAAAGTGCAGGTTTCTTCTGCCCCATGTGGGACCTTCTCATCCTAAAGACCCAAAGGGAAATATGGAGATATCAGGGATAGAAACAATCTGATGTCAATTGATGGTCTTCAGGACTTTTAAATTATCAAAGTACATATAGATTAGATGTCTGATGGGTAGGGTTAGACCTGATATTTTTCATTTCCTGAGTCTATTATGGTTTGAAATATTTATGTATGTATATATTCATACAGGAATACCATAGAAGAGTTAATGCATAAGAGTTGTGGTGTTGGAGAAGAATATTAAAAGTACCATGGACTGCCAGAAAAACAAACAAATCTGTGTTGGAAGAAGTACAACCAAAATGCTCCTTAGAAGTCAGGATGATGAGACTTGGTCTCTCATACTTAGGACTTACTATCAGGAGGGACCAGTCCCTGAGGAAGGACATCATACTTGGCAAAGTGGAGGGTCAGCAAAAAAGAGGTGCTGGATTGGCACAGTGATGGCAGCAGTGGGCTCAAACATACCAGTTGTGAGGCTGGCACACGACTGGGCAGTGGTTCGTTCTAGTCTGCATAGGGTCGCTATGAGTTGGAACCGACTCAAGGGAACCTAACAATGTATTCATGTGTAATCTGGTGCAACACTTGTAGGATAAACACTAGACCACTAATTACAAGGTCAGTGGTTCAACCCACTAGCTGCTCTTTGGAAACCCTATGCAGGGTCACTATGAGTTGGAACAGACTGGATGGCATTTAACAACAACAACAAATTCATGTGTGTGTTTATGTAGATACATACATATTTCTAATGTACATATTCAGTTTCTAACCCTGGCAGTGAGTTCAGCACCTATGTTTCTATTTATTCGTAGATACCAAGGTCACTAGAAGTCAGAACAGCATTTCTCATAAGTCAGGAGAGTGCATCAGGTTAAAAATAATGGGATAAAGGATAAGATCAACCCTAAGTTTCTATGGCTCCTGGGCCATTCCTTCCAGAAAAAAATGAGACACTCTAAAGCTTCTAACAGGCTTATTTTGTTTCAGTCTCAAGATAATTTTTAGCATAAACCTATCATAGAAACCGTATTTTTAGAAGCGCTTGAACCCAGTTTGCAAGAAAAAATGGTTACGTTTGGGGGGTCTCTCTGAATTTTACACAACCTTGCCAATAGCATTCAAAGTATAGGCAGTCCCTGAGCTGCGAATTAGATCCCTTCCTAACTGTGTCTTTAAGACTTGACGAGGAATTTGTAGTTGAGTTGGAATAGATGGTGCGGTGCCTTGAATTTACTGGATATGTTTTGTTTTGTTTTTTCAGTCTTCTTGATTCCCACCAAATGCTTGGGTGGGACCATGCAAATAAGGTATACAGGACTCTAAGATTGGGATTGGTTAGTTTTGTCCTCCAGCTAGGTTTAAAAGGAGCCATCTCAGAAGAAGAGATGGAAGATCCCAGGACCATCAAGAAGGAAAAGCATGAGTGAAACGTGAGGTCTTTACCTAGAGAACCAGAGTTGACAGTCAAGGTAACAGCTGAGGTGAGGACATGGAGAGACAGAGCAGCTTTGGGCTTTAGGCCCATGGACTGAGTAAAACTGAGTACCTATAGACAGGAGACTGGCTTGCAGAATTTGCCCTTGGGCATTCACAGACTGGCTAAAAGAACTTTTAACACTTACCTGAGCAGGACAGCAGCCAAGGAGCCACATGGCTAAGAGGCCGAAGACAAAATTGAGGCATGCTTACATTATGGCAGATAAGAGGTGTTCCTACGAGTCTGGAGATGGGAGAACTGCTGAGTCCTGAGTTCGTTTTGATCCTGAATTGTACCCTGTTCACTTCCCTAATAAACCCCATAGTCCTGAGTATTGTTATGAGTTCTGTGTGGCCATTGCAATGGGTTATCAAACTCAGATGTGAAGCAGAGAGTGCTGTGGGAGGAATGAATGGTTGGTGTCAGAATAAGGCAAAGAAGGCTGTAGGGTGAAAGCACATGTGACCTTTGCTTCATAGAATCGGCCTTGGACTGATTTTGAGTTTAATTCTCTCTCCCCCTTGTGAAGCCAGGTGAGGTCAGACTTGGTCCACACATGGTTTTTTCAGGTGCATACTGTTTTTACTTAGTTTTACTTTATGCAAGATAAGGTTCAACTCGTAAATGATTTAAAAGCTGCACAAGAACAAGTGAAGGTAACCATGATGAAGAAATTGGCTGCGAGTAGAGTAGGGAGTTGGGTAGGTCTTTTCAAAGTGAGGGCAAATTTTCATAACATTAAAAGGCAAGTAAGAATTGTCAAATTGTTCAGAACTCAGACATTTGTAACCTAGGGAATGCCTGGATTTAGTAGATTTCAGCAAGAGATTGTTGTTAAATTCTTCCTGACTCAGCAACACTGTATAAGGGTTCCAAAGATTGGCTGGTGGGTTTGAACTTCTGACCTTCAAGTTAGCAGTCCCATGCTTCTCCTACAGTGTCAACAAAGGATTAGCACTTTGTAAACAGGATTGTCAAACTAAGGCACAGAGTCTAAATCTAGTCCTTCATCGCTTTTTGTCAATAAAATATCATCTGAACACAGTGACAAATCTGTTCATGTATTATTTTGGGTTACTTTCTTGCTACAATGGCAAGTGAATAGTTGCCATATACTCATATAGTCCACAAAGTCTACAAATTTTACTATGGTCTCAACAGATATGCAGATGATGCAACCTTGTCTGCAGGAAGAGGACTTAAAATACTTACTGATGAAGATAAAATGCTACAGCCTTCATTATGAATTGTGCTTCGATGTAAAGAAAACAAAACTCCTCACCACCAGACCAATAGATAACATCATGATAAAGTCCTGGTGTGGCACTGTGGGTTAATGCGCCAGACTGCAAAGCCGTTTGAACTGCAAGGTTGGTGGTTCAAGCTCACCAGCTGCTCCTTGGAAAACTATACAGGGTCACTATGGGTTGAAACCGACTCAACGGCACTTCATAACAACAACAACAACAAAGTTGAAAAGACTGACGTTGTCAAAGTCTTCATTTTGCTTGAATCCACAATCAACACTCATAGAAGCAGCAGTTAAGGGATCAAATGACATATTGCATTAAGCAGGTCTGCTGTACAAAAGGTCTTTAAAGTGTTCAAGAGCAAACATGTAAATTTGAGAACTAAGGTATGCCTGACACAAGCCATGATATTTTCAATTACCTCCTATACATGTGAATGGTAGACAATGAATAAGGAAACCATAGAAGAATTGGTACATTTGAGTTAGGGTGTTGAAGAAGAATATTGAAAGTACCATGGACTGCTGGAAGAACAAACAAATCTGTTAGAAGAAGCACAGCCAGAATGCTGGTCAGAAGCCAGGACGGGGAGACTTCATCTCTCATACTTCAGATATGTTATCAGGAGGGATAACGGTCTCTGTAGAAGGACATCATGCTTGGTAAAGTGGAGGATGAACGAAAAAAAGGAAGACCCCCTGCCCCCAACAAGATGGATTGGCAAGAGACAGGAGCAATGGTCTCAAGCGTAACAACAATTGTGAGGATGGTACGAACTAGGCAGTGTTTCTTTCGGTTGTGCATGGGGTCACTATGAGTCAGAAGTGACTTGATGGCACCTAACAACAAAAACTACTATGGAAAAAGTTTGCTGGCCTCTGCTATGGAATAGAAAAGAAAACTATGAAAACCCCAGTAGAAAATAAACAGGCAAAGGAAATAAAAAGGCATAGCAAAGAAGAAAACACTGTAAGTTCTGTTCAATACAAAGGTATATCAAAAACTATGGCTACAAAATCATAGAACTTTTATTAAGCAAACATATCAATGTGAAAATATTGTTTCTTGGTATAGACTTAATCTAGGTCTATACACTTCTGGGAGTCCTGGAGTGGCGCTGTGGGTTAATGTGCCAGACTGCAAAGTCATTTGAACTGCAAGGTTGGCAGTTCAAGCTCACCAGCTGCTCCTCAGAAACCCTATACAGAGTCACTATGGGTCGACCAACTCGATGGCACTTAACAGCAATAACATATACTTCTGAAGGCAGCATTTCCATCTCTCAACCCTTCCCTGAAGAATTCTTCATTCTTCAGTTTACACGTCAATTTATAGTCTTGGCAGTTTGGGGTGACTCTAATTTTGTTCATTTTAAACATTCTTTGAGTTTGGGTAATAAAAAGAAGCCCAAAGGAGCAAGATTAGGGCTGTCAGATGGATGGAACTGTCCAGTGAAATTCTCCTAGTACAATCCTTGCTGTTCTTGAAGAATGAGCGTGTACACTGTTGTCATGGGAAAAAATTCCTCGGCACAATTTTCCTGGCATTTTTTCCTCACAAATGCAGATTTCAATTTTCTTAAAACTTCTTCCTAATGAACCCTCATGATCATTCTGTGTGCTTCAGGAAAATCTATTAATATTACTCCTTTGTATCCTTAAAAGGCAGTCACCATCACCTTCTGAGCTGACCTCTGTGGCTTGAGTTCATCTTTGAAGTCTTCCTGACCTTCCTTAAAATGCTTGATCCCAAACTGTTATTTTATGTGCAGCAGCATTCCCATAAACTTGTTGCAAAGCTTCAATAATTTGGGAGGATGTCCACTTAAGTTTGTTAAAAAATTGATACTAGCCCTGACCTCAAAATAATTTTTTTCCATGGGGCAAAACGTATCCTTGTTTTTTGAAGGCTCCCTAAGGAGACTAAGAAGAATGCATCACGGAGAGAAGTTGTCTAGAGCCATCCACTGATCTCAAAGACATGTTCAAACATGGCTTGTTTGCAATAAACCCATGTGTGTATGAACAGGAACCCTAGTACCAATACTTTTTGACTTGCCCTTATACTTGAAAGGATGAGATTATAATTAGGAAAATTAGAATCCATTTCACATGTGTCATCATGACAAATATTTAATCTGATAATATCAGGTGTTGGTGGATTGTAGAGCAATGAAGACTGTGTGCTGAAGGAAGCACAAATTGTTACTTTTGAGAGGAATTTGGCAGTATGGGTGTACATAATCTACATATAACCTAGGAATCTGCTCATTCTGCTGCTAGACACATACACACAATTGACTATCAAGGAACCCACTGTCACTAAATCAATTCTAACTCACAGTGACTCTATAGGACAGAATTGTTGTTGCTAAGTGTCGCTGAGTCAGTCGGACTCATATCAACCCTGTACAGGGTTCCCGAGGAGCAGCTGGTGAGTTTGAACCTGTGACCTTGTACTTCAAACCAACCTTATGGTGCAGGGCATTATCCCACAGCACCACACCAGGACAAAATTGAATAATTAATTACTGTGAAATCAGGCTGCTGCCGATTTCTCCCATGGAATGGCTGGTTGGTTCAAACTACCGACTTTTCAGTTAGCAGACAAGCACTTAACCACTGTACCACCAGGACTCCTTACACACATGCACCATAAAAACAAAATATAGATATTTTAGAGAAACTCTTGCATATATGTACAAGGAGACATGTATAAGAATATTCATAGCAGCACTGTTATAATGAAAAGGAACAAAAAATGACTCACAAGTTAAATGAAACAAGCAAATTTCAGAAGGGTACAGATTTATTTATATATACAAAATGACACTATATATTTTATACACTATAAAATATGTATAGCGATATATATGTATATATGAAAATATGCATAGAGATTCATTCTAAAATTTAGGAATGTTCTTACCTCTCAGGGAGAGGAAGAAAGAAAGGAATATGATTGGGGAGGGGGACAATAGGAATTTCAACTACATTTATAATATTTTACTTCTTAAGCTCAATATTATAAGCTCAGATTCACGTTTTACTTTTTATAAGGCCGAAGTATTTTTACAAAAAGTGTGTTTGAGGATTTTTTATCTCATCAATCATTATAGCCCTGCCTGAGAGCCCCCACTAATTCTTAGCCTTAATGGAACTCCAGCAAGTGGGACCTCTGCATACACCTATGTGGGATCTATGTTGACAAGAATACTTGTAGGAAGGTGTCAGTGGCCAAATCCCAGATGGTCCATCAATCAACAAGTTCTGTGCCCACAGTGAACATCATAGGGTAGTGGGTGGGGGGAGCTGACTTCTGTGTGCCTAAAAGCACCATGCAGTCTATGGCGGCACTGCAGCCAGGCTCCACCTCCTCCTAGCTAGCCCAGGACCTCAAACATACTACCAATCAGGAAGATGGCACGCTGCTGGACAACATTAACATCAACAGTCCGGTGAGGTGGCAGACTGACTTTTGCATTGCCATGAAAATTAGAAAAAGAAACCAAACAGGAGGAAGAGACTCTATTAAAGTCATTTTCATCTACCACCAGATTTTAAGTTGGCACAACCTGGTATCTTTCTAGGTCTTTATGATTTTTGTTAGAACCAATCATTTTTCTCTGAGATTTGTTGTTGTTCAGTGCCATCAAGCTGGTTCCAACTCATAGTGACCCTGTATAGGGTTTCTGAGGAGTGGCTGGTGAGCATGAACTGCAGACCTTGAGGTTCAAACCAACTTTTCAGTCCAGCGCATTAACCCGCATCATTAAAATTAGCAATTTTTTTACTATTTTGGGGCATCTTATCTAAAAAGTAAAAGGAATTCTAATGGCATAAGGGGTTACATGTTGGGTTCTGTATCACAAGTAGTTCGAATCCAATAGTTGCTCTGAGGGAGAAAGATGAAATTTCTGCTGCCATATAGATTGTTTTTACTTTTTATTGTGAATTGAGTGAAGGTTTACATTCAACGTATCATACGCTTTGTTTACTCATACGCTTTGTTTAATCTCAATGATTACAATCCACTCCATGCAACAACAGTTATCCCGCATCTTCCCTGTGGCTCTTATTTGCATTCCACCCACCTTCTCAAGTTTGTCCTTAGGAAAATGGTGCCCTTTTGATTTTGAGTGATTGACCAGTCCATGGTGAGCATACCTTACTGGTGATGTTATACCCCCCTAAAAACCTACCTACCATTGGCTGAAAATTGGGCCATGAGGGTAAATTCCTTTCCAGACCTAAAGGGTGGTTGAGGGCCATAGTCTTAGTTTCCTTCAGTCTCTCTTTGACAAGTACGTCTGGTCTTTTTTATTCTTATTATGTAATATTTTGAGTTTTGTTCCACTTTCTCTTACTCCCTCCAGAACCTTCTAATGCAACCCCTTTCAGAGTGGTTGGTAGTGGTAGCCATCTAGTTCTTCTGGTCTCAGAATCATGGAGACTGATGTTCACATGTTCCACTAGTCCATTGGACTAACTTATATCAAGCCTCTTCAATTCTTATCACTCTTCTTCCTTCTGCACATGGAGAGACCAGTATCTGCACCTTAGGCAGCCATTCATGAGCTTTCAAGATCCCAGATGATAGTCATTCAAGTAGGATGTAGAACATTGACTTTGTGGACTAGGTTATGCCAGTTGACCATGGTGTCCTCTGAGACTATGGTCCTGAGGCCCCAGGCCCACCAACTCATTGCTTTAAGATGTTTGATAATATCTAGGAAGTCTTCATCATTTTGCCTACTGTATGCTACTCCACCACATTCATAGTTGGGTTTGCAAGAAATATACCCATGTACAAATAACCTCTTTTCAATTTACATATTTGTGGGATCTATAAATATATGTATGTATCCCACTATTCTCATAAGGAGCTCTGGTAGCGTAGTGGTTACAAATTGGGCTGCGAACCGCAAGGTCAGCAGTTCAAAACTACCAGCTGTTCCACAGGAGAAAGATAAGGCTTTCTGCTCCTGTAAAGATTCACAGCCTTGGAAACCCTGTACAGGGTTGCTATGAGTCGGAACTGACTCCACGGCACATAACAACAACATTCTTCTCTTACCTATTCAGCCTATATCTCAGTACATGTATCTACACACAGAACGCTTTTGTTACAAGTGTGTGTATAGATTAGATCACTATTTACCTCTATCCCCTTTAGCCCATGCATACCTCCCTGTGTTTTCACCAATCTTTGTCATACTGCCACCCTCCCTCTTCTTGTATGTTGCCTTCCCCAGAACCCAAGCTAACATGTGTCTACCCTCCAGCCAGTGAATTACTCTCCCCTCCCTCCCATCCTGGTTTATTGTTGTTAAGTACTGGCGAGTCAATTCAGACCCGTAGTTACCCAGTATAGGATTTCCGAGGAGCAGCTGGTGAGCTTGACTGCCTATGTTGTGGTTCAAACAGCTTTGCAGTCTGGCACATTAGCCCCCAGTGCCACACCTGGTCTCCCCTCCTGGTAGCCATAAAAAAATGCTTCTTTTAGTATGAGAATCTTTTCTGAAGCTTTTACAATAAAGGTCTCATACAATATTTGTCCTTTTGTGACTTATGTTACTCAGCATTATATTCTCCAAGTTCATCCATGTTATGAGGTGTTTCACAGATTTGTTGTTATTCTTCAATGTTACACAGAATTCCATTGTGTGTATGTACCAAAGTTTGTTTATCCCTTCTTCCATTGATGGACACATAGGCTGTCTCCATCTTTTTGCTATTGTGAATAGTGTTGCGATAAACATCGATGTGCATATATCTACGTATGTCCTGGCTCATATTTCTTGTAGATATATACCAAGTAGAGGAGTTGATGCGTCATAGGGTATTTCTCTTTCCAACTTTCTGAGGAAGCTGAGGAAGCGTCATACTGTTTTTCAGAGCGATTAAACCATTTTACAGTCTTAGTACCAGTGTAGGAGGGTCCCAGACTCTCCACACCCTCTCCAGCAGTTGTTTTCCAGCTTAAAAATATATATATATATTTGCTGTTAATGCTGGTATGAGATGATATCTTTGTTATTTTGATTTACATCTCTAATGGTTAATGACCATGAACATTTCTTCGTATGTTTGTTGACTGTCCTTAGTGAAGTGTCTGCTTATGTCCTGTGCCCATTTTTAAATGGAGTCATCTTTTTCTTGTAGAAGTGTTGTAGTTTTCTGTAAATTTTAGATATTAGTCCCTTGTCTGATATTTTGTTGCAAAAAATTTTCCCAGTCTGTGGGCTCCCTTTTTTACTTTTTTGGCAAATCTTTCTATGCACGAAGTGTCTAATTTTTAGGAGGTCCCAGTCATCTATGTTGTCTTTTCCTGTTTGTGTTTTCTGTAATGTTTGATAGTATATGTATGCCATGTGTTAGAGCCCACTAAGTTTGAGCTTCCATAAAGATTTACAGCCTTGGAAACCCTATAAAGGGTTGCTTTGAGTCAGAATTAACTTCACGGCACACAACCATCACCACCATCATCTAATAAGTGAAGGGTATTGGCCAAAGGAAAGGAGCTCTGGTAGCGTAGTGGTTACGAATCGGGCTGCGAACCTTAAGGTCTGCGGTTCGAAACTACCAGCCGCTCCGCGGGAGAAAGATGAGGCTTTCTACTCCCGTAAAGATTTACACCCTTGGAAACCCTGTACAGGGTCGCTATGGGTCGGAACTGACTCGATGGCACTTAACAACATAACAACATTGGCCAAAGGAAAGAAACACATATAATGAAACAACTGTGAGGAACACTAACATTAGCAGATTTTAACTTCGTTTCTTTACCTTTGTTTGGTCCTGATCCTTCTTCTTCTCGGCCAAGCTGCAAATGAGTCCTCCTTTCTCACTTCTTTATATATTTGTTGTTATTAAGTGCCACCGTGTCGGTAAGCAATTGTACTGTTAACTGCAAGGTTAGGTGTTCAACCCAGCAGCCACTCCTTGGAAACCCAATCCAGAGTTGCTATGAGTTGGAACTGACACAGCAGCACTGAACAACGACAATAACAACATATGGATAACCAAGTCCTGGTGTGGCACTGTTGGATAAGTACTGCACTGCCAACTGCAAGGTCAATAGTTCAAACCAACCAGCCACTCCTCAGAAACCTGATACAGGGTTACTATGAGTCGGAACCAAATCAATGTTACTTAACAACAAAAATGATGGATAACCATTTTCTCTTGCTTTTTCGTAATGTACCACAAGATGTAGGCGTCCTGGTGTGGCAATGTAGGAAAAGCACTGGGTAGCAAGTCAGTGGTTCAAACTCACCAGCCGCTCCTTAGAAACTCTTACAGGGTTGCTATGAGTCGGAACCCACTCAATGGCATTTAATAAAAACAATCACAAAATGTAAAGGGTTTCTAAGGAGTGGCTGGTTGGTTTGAACTACTGACCTTGTGGTTGTCGGTCCATTACTTGTTCTACAGCCCCATACCAAGATTCCCTTAAACTGATTGTTGTTGTTGTTAAGTGTCTTCAAATCAGTTCTGATCCATAGTGACCCTGTATAGGGTTTCTGAGGAGCAGTTGGTGAACTTGAACTGCGGACCTTGTAGTTCAAACAGGCCTTGAGGTCCAGCACATTATCCCACAGGGCCACACCAGGACTCCTTTCAACTGATTTGTTGTTGTTAAGTGCCGCAGAGTCGATTACAACCCATAGACAATACAAATGTATCCTTCAGTTTACATTGAAACTATAGTCTCTCATACTAGCTACAAAATTTAATTCACTGAAATTTTATACATTTTACTGGATTCAGTAAAGTTCTCCAGGTATGGCTCATGGGCCACCTGTATCACTTTCACGCTGATTCCTGGGGCCCTAAATAAAAATATTTGGCAATGAGGTTCTGGAATCTTCATTTTAAATCAAGCATGTCATTTGATTGTTATACCTAATATGAGAACTATGATTTAAAAAGAAAATGAGTTGTTTGGAAGAAATCAATTTGTTCTATGTTAAAGAGTCCCGGTGACGTAGTGCTTAAGTATTCAACTCCTAACTGAAAGGTTTGAACCCACCAGCTTCTCTGAGGGAGAAAGAAGTGGCCGTCTGCTTCCGTAATGATTCATAGCCTTGAATACGGTAAGCAATTAATACCTTTGCAAGATGAATTTTATTATCTTCCAATGTTGTGGGGGTAAAAAGGTAGGTCTTAAAGGAATCAGTTAGAGAATGAACTTTACAATTTTCTCCTCCTTTCACTGGTTCATGATGTTTTCTAGAACATAATACAGATGATTTAGACATTAAAAGACAATTTAGGGGTGACTCTAGGAGTCCTGGTGTGACGCTGTGGGTTAATGTGCCAGACTGCAAAGCTGTTTGAATTGCAAGGTTGGTGGTTCAAGCTCACCAGCTGCTCCTCAGAAACCCTATACAGGGTCACTATGGGTTGGAACCGACTCGATGGCACTTAACAGCAACAACAACAACAACAACAACTAGGAGCAGCAAACAAAGAGCCCGGGGCCCAAGAATTGTTCTGTGATGACCAGCACAGTATCTGAGCACTTCAGGTTCCTTAGCTGTAAAACCAGAGAGCTGTTCATCTTTCTTTATCTTTCAGCCCAACAGTCTGAAGAATTCCTGTATTTACTGACTTTCATGGAGTCAATGGAATCCTGGTATGGTGCTGTGAGTTAATGCGCCAGACTGCAAAGCTGTTTGAACTACAAGCTCGGTGGAAACCCTATGCCAGGTCACTATGGGTCGGAACCATCTCGGCGGCACTTAACAACAACAACGGAGTCAGTGGTGTGACACAGTACGTTAAACACTGGACTGCTAACCAAAAAGTGAGTGGTTCAAACTCACCAGCTGCTCCTTTGAAACCCTACACAAGGTTGCTATGAGTCAGGAACTGACTCGATGGCTCTTAACAACAGCAGCATGTACATGAAGTCCCTGGGTGATCCACCTAAAGGCATCTCAGAAGAAAAGATTGGTGATCTGCTTTTGGAAGGTCACGGCCATAAAAAAACCCATGGAAGGCAGTTCTACTTTGAAACACATAGGTCAGAATCAACTTAATTATAACTGGTTGGTGTTGGAATTTAATGCTGTCGAGTTGGTTCCAACCCATAGCAACCCTGTATAAGGTTTCTGAGGAGTGGCTGGTGAGCTTGAACCACCGATCTTACCATTCAAACTGACTTTGTAGTCCAGTGCATCAACCCACACCACAGCACCATACCAGGAATCTGGTAACTGGTTAGCATGATTTCTTGTTCATTAGTTATGTGCCCAGTCTGTTATTATTTTTCAGATAAACTTCCGAATACAAAATCGATCCCCCCACCCCATTCGAAGCCTCTAAGAAGGCACCAACTTGTTTTCATTTTCTTTAATTTCATTTACATGAAATGGCTGACTACTCAATTTTATATGATAGTGACATTTTAAACTCTGCCTGTCTCACTTCAAAAAAAATCATGAGAAATATCTCCAGTGCATAGTAAAACAATCTAAAGGCAAAAGGGAAAACAAGAAAGGAGGTGCCCATAAAGCAATATTTGGTACAGATAAGATTAGGCCACAAGGACTCAAAGTCCAGAAGAGGAGGGAATGCTGATAAGTAATTACCTAGCACCAAAGCTGGCACTGGCTTTTCCACTGAGGTCACCTAGAACTCAAAATGCTTTGTGTTCAGTGTTCATAAATATCACCTCGTTTGACTGTTATGACTAAAGTGTGTGAAAGGAAACAGTCAAATCTTACCAAAACTCTTTGTTATAGACGGTTAATTGCTATGACTAAGTGCACATGCAAAGATTTCAGGTGGAGAGGCTGAAGGGGTACATTGTTTCAAAAGTTAGGATACAGCTAAAACCCAAGGCTGTGTGTCAGATGACGGAAAATTCTCTCTCCTTTTCAAAATCTTTTTCCCCCGTTTCCACAGCTCCCTACATCCTAATCCTTTGGAACAGTGGAAAGTCATTTGAAACTTAACAGAATGTTGGAGGCAAATTATACTTTTCAGGTCATCTAATTTAGGAGATCCAGTTTCTGTAGAGGAACAAAAAAGACCGATGGGGGAGGAAAAAAGACAAAAAACAAAACCCAGACTCCTTGTCTTGCGATCTTTCTACCTTCAATCCACAACCTGCCACGCAAATCCAGTCAAGTCAGGGATTTTGTCTTGAACTACCACCACCACCACCTTGTCACTCACGCCTGAGAAACACGCCCCTCTAGTCCTACTCTCGGCCAATGGCGGCTTCCCTCTATGCATAGTAATGAGCTCGAGACCTCCCCGGGCCAATGGCGCTCCGGGAGAAGGGTTAGTTTTGCATGTACCTAAATTATTTGCATAACCCAGCGGCTGGGGGCTTGGGAACCGGAGCGTGCAACCCTAGAAGGGAAAAGGACGAGAAGAGCTTAAGCGGCGGCGGGCAAAGAGCGAGCGAGAGCCTGAGTGTTTGTGCAAGAGTCGTGCGGGGGCCGGAGCGAGGGGCCGGCATGGCTGAAGGCTGCGCTCTGCAACCTTGAAAAGCAGCTACGGCGCGAGGCCGAGGAGAGGGAGGAGGGCGCGATGGCAGAGCGCGGCCCCGGCGGCTGCGCCCGGCCCGGCTGGCTGGCCTGAGCTGCCGGAGGAGCGGGGCTCCCTCTACGCTTCCATGGGGCAACAGCAAAGGCGAAACTCCGGAGCGCTGCGTCCCTGCGCTGCTGCCGCCAAGGACTGTTGAAGTGGCCGATCCCGATCCAGAGAGGAGCGTCGAGGGAGAAGAGCCCCAGCCCCAGCCCGCAGACCGGTCTCCCGGGACAGCGGGGGGCGTCGGAGGGTCGAGGAGGCACGCGGAGCGAGCGGTGCCGCGGGAGAGGCCAGCGCGGGAGGTCGCCGCAGCAATGCCGGGCCCGCTGGGGCTGCTCTGCTTCCTCGCCCTGGGGCTGCGCGGCTCGGCTGGGCCCAGCGGCGCGGCGCCGCCTCTCTGCGCGGCGCCCTGCATCTGCGACGGCGACCGTCGGGTGGACTGCTCCGGGAAGGGGCTGACGGGCGTGCCCGAGGGGCTCAGTGCCTTCACCCAAGCGCTGTGAGTGCGGGCTGTGGGTCCGGGGGGAGGGGCAGAGGGGCGCCGCGTGGGCGGAGCCAGCGGTCAGTCTCCCACGGGGGGGGAGGGGGAGGAGGTGTCTGGTAACCTGTGTGTGTTTTGGAGTTTTGGAGGGGGGGTTGCTTTGCCCCTACTAGCGTGTTGCAGACTTTACAAACTTTGGCAGTCCGGGTCCTTATACCAGACTTTGCGGACACATTCAATACTCTTGCTCTACTCCCTCCCCCTTAAGTGCATCTGGGGCCAAGGAGGAGGGAGGATCTGGAATCGCTTGCCCCTGGCAGCCTTTTGACGCGACCGTCCCTTCCCACGCGGGCCCCCGCGCAGCTGGCAGGAGTTCGCGACTGGCGGGGGTTAGGGCGTGGAGCACTTGGCCTGAGTCTGCAAAGCGAGGCACGTTTCGTGGGGAAGCACCTGGAGCCTCCTGGGTTCCAGCACGTGGGGAGAGGAAACACCTGTCCCTCAGTCCAGGCGACTCTCCTTCCATTTGGCCCCATCCAGGTAGAGCGAACTGCCACCTGGGCCCAGAACCACTTTCCCCACACACGCCCGGGGTTCTGGGGCACGCCGAGGAGCCTGACGCAAACAAGGGAGAAGGAGGGGGAAATTGCAGGTTTCTCTGGGTGAAAATACTTTCCTTAACAAGACCTTTTAAAGACGGAATGCTAACCCGAGTTAAAAGCTGTCTGAAGAAAAATAAAACTCCAAAGCATATGCTCAACGCAACGCGTAAGGCAGTTCTCTAACACAAATTTTCTTTTGAGCTTCCTGGAGCCGGACGACCCCCTCATGTGACCCTAACTTACAAAGTTTCCCTCAAACAGGAACCCGAGCATTTTAGGTCTTTCCTTCCGAAAAGAGGAATCTAAAATAGTGTTTCAGGTGGTGGTGGTGGCAAACGCCACCCGTAGAGAAAGAATTGGGTAATTGAATGCAGGGTGCATACCCTCATTCTTGCACGTTGTGTAGCCAGTTGGGTGATTAAATCAAGAGCAGTGAAAGAACCGTTTGAGGGAGGAAGGGATTCCTAGAGGACCTTGGGTAAAGGGAATTTCCTATTACTTTAAAGCTACTGAAAGAGCTCTCTTAGAAGTAGTTGTAAAGGAATAACAGCCCCATGTGATGACATTTTTCTGCAGGCCAGAACACTGCTGTATTCTAGGTTGGTGGTGGCACGGTGTTCTGCTTGCCCACTGCAGAGGTTTCTAGTATTTGCGGCCTGTTGCTTTGGAACTTGTCTCTAACGTCTGCCACCAGGCACCCTTCCCCCCCTCCCCCTTGTTTATTTCTTTCTGTGTCTCAAGTGTTCTGTATTTCAAGTTCATTTCCTTCAGTATGGTGGATTTGAAGCTTAACCAACAAGCTTACATTTGCAATATAAGTAGTGTTTCCACAAAGATACGTTAAGTGGGAAAGTTTAAACTGGAATAAGAAGTGAGGAAAGGAACCTGAATAAAGGAAATGGGCTATTTCCCAAACCAAGGCCTCTAGAAACAGAATTCATGCTGAAAGAGAAGAGGTGTCTTTATCCGAACTTCTTTCAAATCATCTGTAGTAGAGAAGTATGACTTTATTATTTTGACCAGTTTTGAAGTCTTTGTTTAATAGATTTTTGACTGTTAGTGAATAGACTTGTCCTGTATGGAAAGAGGGAGTCTTATAATATTGTATTAGTACCCCAAATCACACAGAATTATAGTTTCATGAGACCATGTTTCTCCAGAACTTCAAACATCTTCCCTTGGTATTGGTGGTTATGTGCCATGGAGTCACTTCCTACTCAAAGCCACCCTGTACAGGGTTTCCGAGGCTGTAAATCATTACTGGAGCAGAAAGCCTCATCTTTCTCCTGTGGAACAGCTGGTAGTTTCGAACTGCTGACCTTGTAACCACTGATGCTATCAGATCTCCTACCATCTTCCCTTGTTGTTGTTGTTATTTTGTTATGAAGTGCTGTCAGTCGGTTCCGACCCATAGCGACCCTGTATAGGGTTTCCGAGGAGTGGCTGGTGAGCTTGAACTGCCGACCTTGCAGTCCAAATGGCTTTGCAGTCTGGCGCATTAACCCACAGCGCCACACCAGGACTCCACCATCTTCCCTTAGGGATCACTAAATGGAGTGAAATGCTGAATCCTTAACTGTGAGCCTTAAAAAAGTTATGTTTATGGTTTGGGAAACTGAAAAATAATTGGCACCAGTTCAGAGTAGATTGCCTGACCTAGCATCACAACATTTTCTGAGCAAACATTTTCTACTTTCTAGATTTCTAGTCTGTAGGTTGGTTGACCATATACCCTGCTTACTTCACCCTCAAAACTATCCTGGTTTGGACTATAAATTAGATGGCCACCCTATCTATAGGAGATTTCTAGAGGGCAGTATGAGGGTGCTTCAAGACGTTAGTAGAAAAATGGAATTAAAAGATTCTGAAAATTTCCACAAACTTTTTGAAGCCCTCTTGTATGTTTTCTTTTTATGCATGAGGAAAGCACCTAGTCCAATGAGTCTCAGGGGCACAGGTGCTGTAAGTCTGCACATTCCAGTGGAACTTATAGGACACCTTGACCTCCTCAGCTCGGGGCTTTTTCTAAGTACTTTCTATCTGCCCCTTTAGGCTCAATCCCAGCTTTACTGAGCAACAGTTACCAAGGGACTAGAGAAGTGGTCCCCAAACTTAAGTACACCTTTTCCTCTACGTTAATTTCTTTAAGCACGTGCATCAAAACATTTATTCATTGTTGTTGTTTTTGTTAAGTGCTACTGAGTCAGTTCAAATCCACCAGCCACTCCTCGGAAACCCTATACAGTGTCACTATGAGTCAGAATCGACTCGACAGGACTTAACAACAACAAAATATAAAAAATATATTAAACATCTGTCTCCCTGTCTATCTCACTCTGTTTTTATAAATAAGTGTCCTGCAGGTAGATGCATCCCACTTTGACCCCAAACGGAATGAATGGTAGTTAGACAGCAAGAATTTCATTTTGCGCAACTTCGATTTGTATAAAATCAGTTTTGAATTGTATAACTCAAATTTGATATATAAGAAGCACAGATGTTGGAGTGAAAAAAATCTTAAGGCCACACTGAAGGGCAGCATTGGGGTTTGGAATTCAGACCTCATTTCCACATTGAATTGCCTAATTCTGTGTACTCTCCATTGATTTGCGAAGGCCCTAAAGAGGGGATACCTGCTGCCTCTCCTTTGGCTCCTTTAAACTTGTTCAGTCCAACAGAGTCAATTTCCTGCTGAAATCTGCTTCAACAGAGTTTGGAGGTAAAGGTAGACATAATCCTCACTATTGTTTATAGGATTCCTGTTTTCACACCATTTGCTGTACCTGTAGTGATTATTTTTACAGGCAGTCCCCAGCTTAGATCATTCCTAATTGTGACTTTAAGTCAAATTTCTTATTTAGTCTGTACTATAAGAAAAGGCTGGAAGCCTTTTCAATAATTTAAAAGCTGTCTATGCATCACATGAAGGTGATTGGTGTGAATTTGTTAGCAGTATCAAATGTCCTTGAGTCTGCTTCAACTCACTGATCCTTTATAGGTTCCTGAGGAGTGGCTGGTGGGTTTGAACCACCAACCTTGTGGTTAGTAGTCCAGTGCTTATCCTGTAGTGCCACACCAGGACCCCTTGTTAAGAGTAAGGGCAAATTTATGTAATTAAAGGACAAGAAAGAGTTATCCAAAGTAGGATGTTTGTAACCCAGAAACTGCCTGTATTTTGGAACAGTAGTTCTCAATCTTGTGGCACAGTGAACTGGCTTGGTAAAAATTATCCTGTGGTTTGTCAAAGGAAGTAATGTTATGTACTAATATTAAAATTCCAAAGTTTATTTTTCCTAAAGAATTCACCGCGGCCCTCCTGTGTTAAGGTAGCCCTGTGATCACCTACATGTCATTCATTATTCTTGATTGGGGGAAAGTCGATGAAATTGCAGTGGTGGTGGGCAGGGGATTATGTATGTGCTTAACTGTCTGGTTTTTGTTACTGTCACAATTTTGAGAACTGGGGGCTCAGCACAAATTTTCATCCTCATAGATGGTATCAGGTGCTTAGTTTCAGATCATTTTTCCAGGATATTTCTCAGGCTTCCTGGAGACAGTTGATGGGTCATCCTAGGCCTTACTACACCTCTGAGTAACGAACGAATTGCATGACCTTAGGCAAGGCATCCCACTTTTGGTGGGACAATTTCCTCATCAGAAAAATGAAGTGATTGGATTCACTAGATTTTTTTTTCTAAGGCTGCTTCTATGGTTTTATAGTTTCTCCACAAGTTTAGGGATGGCAAGGTGTGACAGTAATGTTAGATATTATCTTATTAAAAAGATCCCAGAGGCAGCAGAAGATCTTTCTAGTTTAAGTTGCACTCATCTATTTATTGCCGTTCACTTGGAGGAGGTCTTTGTGTTTACAAGTGTGTGCTAGGAAATTTGCCATGGAGACTTGTAGAATGCATGACTAGCTAAGGCGCTTGAGAGGGTAGAGTAACTCTGTTTGTTTCCTGTGGGTATGGCTTAACACTTGGAAAATAAAATCCTTCTGTTTCTGTAATTTGGATACTGTACAGAAAGTTACTCAGCGTCCTCACTTCATATAATTAGTTATAATCTCTCAAACCTTCACAGACTGAGTGTCCTGTACAGAAACAGGTTACTGAGATTTTCATAGAGAATTGATGCTTACTGGAAGAGTTTTTGAAGTGTTTTTTTTTAAGAGTCTCTTGCCATTTCTTCTCTATTTGGAATCTCAGACTCTTCCCTAAGGTGTCCTTTTACTCTATACCTTTCTTCTTTTAACAGAATCATTTGAAATTATTGCCCTAATGTTTTCTCTGATGTGGCATATGGAGTGTATCTCCCAGCAGGTCATACTTTTTTGTACCTTTATTGATGGTCTAAGTTTTGCTATTTCTTGATTTCATAATTGCTATCTATAAATTTCAATGTTAGTTTAGTGACTCTTTCAAAAAGATGTCTATCTATCTATCTGTAAATGAGCTGTGTTCTAAATATGGACAATATATGAAAATTCTGATGTGTAGATCCTTTTTTTATGAGCTGCTGTGTTGCCATTGAGTACAGTATTGTGTATTTGGAAATATGGAAAACTGGGGTTCCAGATCTGCTAATATACCACAGGAACGACCTTGAGTGGACCATGTACATTAGTTTCCTATAAACAACTCTTATTGTCAGTGATTTTCTCTTATTAAATTTGTTGTTTGAGCTTTATACATTTCTTCGATCCTTTCTAATAAAATGAAGTATGTGGTTGTTGTTAAGTGTTGTTGAGTCAGTTACTGACTCTTTGCAACACTCTATAGAGTTTCCAGGAGTCCTGGTGTGGCTCTGTGGGCTAATGCATCAGACTGCAAAATCATTTGAACTGCAAGGTCTGTGGTTCAAGCTCACCAGCTACTCCTTGGAAACCCTATATATAAACCCTATATATGGAATTGAACCGACGGCACTTAACAACAAGAACAACATAGGGTTCCCAAGGAGCAGCTGGTGGATTTGAACCACTGACCTTACAGTTAGTAGTCCATTGCTTACCCTGCAGAGGCTCACCAGGACTCTAGTGAAGTGTAGGTGTCTACATTATGGAATCTCAACCTGTAGAAGACTTGACAGTTGTCTGGATGTACTGGAATATTTTTGTTGAATGGTGAGCTCACTGACTCACAAGGCTGCGGTAGTAAGCTGGATGTGTGTGGTCTGCGCTGTACCTAAGATTTGAGCCAATACGTCTCATTCTAAGTTCCTCCTTGCTATTAGATATTGTTAGTTGAGTCCAACTGATAGCGTCCTTTGTAGATAATGGTACCACTAATATTTTATGATTTCCAGTCAGAATAAATGGTTATGCCAGGTATGGCGTCACAAGGATTTAACGTCCAGGCACTTGGCTCTTAACATTAGAATTGTGAGGTAACATTTGAAAACTTAATCTCTTAGGAGAGATCAAAGTTCTTGCTTAGTACGTGGATCCAGGCAAGTTTAGGCATTTTCTTGGCCTCTCTCTCTGTCAGCCTGTCTCTCTCAGATTCTTATTTTAATCATCTTTAGAATAGTGGAAAGCACTGACAGGTTAGACTTCAGGATTGTGGTTTCTGCACTCCGTAGTTATATCTGTCCTTTTATTGGGATACACTTTTTCTTACCAATATATAATGGATATTGGACTAGTTGATGGCAGTTGTCTCTCTTTGAATTTCTGTCAACCTGTGTAGTGTATTAAGCAAGTAAAGTTATAGAATACTTTAGGTGACTCTTTGAAATTTGACTGTCTCCCACTTTGATCTCCCGTATCAAAACATTATAAACTTGTATAAAAGCACAGTATTTATTGGCACAATATCTAAACTAAAACTTACACCAATTCTGTCTCATAGTCACCCTATAGGACAGAGTAGCGCTGCCCCATCTGTTTTCAAAGGTGGTAATATTTATGGATGCATACTATAATATCTTTCTTCTGTGGAGTAGCTGGTGGGTTTGAACATCCAACCTTTCCGTTAGCAAATGAATGCTTAACCACTGTACTACCAGAGCATGATGGTGGTGGTTGTGATGGTGTGCTGTCTGTCAAGTCCATGCAGACTCATAGTGACCCTGTGTTGGGTTTCTGAGGCTGTAAGTCCTAACAGCAGCAGAAAGGTTCATCTTTCTCCCTCCGAGTGGCTGATGGATTTGAACTGCTGACCACTTGGTTAGCAGGCCAAAGAATAACTGCTCTGTGACTAGAGCTCCTTTTTGTTGGCATTCCTGGGTTAAAATGTTAAATCTTGACTAGTGTACCTTTAACTATGAAAAATTTAACTAATATAACTTACAGTATTTGTAACAAAACAGCTTTGCTTTTAAAATTTTTAAACTAGATCTATAACTGTTATTGAAACCTTCAGCTTTTTCATAATGTTAGAACTTATTTTCTTTTATATTAAAGAATACAGGTAACTCCCCCCTCCTTTTTTTTAACCTTCCAACTTTGTTCACTGAAGTGTGTAGCTTTTTAAAACCATGATTGAATGAATACAATGAAATGCTCTCATTTTAAATCCTTTATGTGGAGAAAAAAAAAAAAGAAATCTAGGCTATTGAGCAAATCAGTACTCTTGTATAATGGCTAATTTGTCTGCCCTCCTTGACAATTATATTGTGCCTTTAAACACCTGATGGTCAAAGTATATGCCAGGTGTCAGTTCTATTGTTTGAAATTGGTTGAGTTCAAAATTGAATTTAGAAATCAGTGTTGGCATGAGGCAGTCTGATTTTATAGTTCATTTAAGTTTAACAATTTTTCAACTTTCTAAAGATGTTTTTGTTAAGTACCGTGGAGTCGGTTCTGACTCACAGTGACCCTGCACAGGGTTTCCAAGGCTGCAAATGTTTACAGGAGCGGAAAGTCTCATCTTTCTCCCGCAGAACAGCTAGTAGTTTCGAACTACTAACGACTTTGAGGTTAGCAGCTCGATTTGTAACCACTACGCTACCAGAGCTCCTTGGCTAAAGATGTTAGGTATTTTAAATATCAAGATAGAATTGTATAACAGTATACTGGGGTTCGTGATGTGTAGTGCTTAGGATAATCACTGGACTACTAAGTAACCTCAGTGGCGCAGGGTTCCTGAAAGTTGGAAGCAACTTGACGGCACTTAATAACAACAGCAGTACTCTGGATTCAACCACACATAGACTGGTATCTGTTATTAATCTTTGAATATGCCTGAGACTTTTTTTTTAAACAGGGTTCTTACGTTGTACTGACAGATGCTGTGTCATATACAGACATTTAAAACTGAATGTTTGGGTTGATATTTTAGTTTTAAACCATGTATACTTTCACACCATTACATATTTTAATGGCCACAAAAACACACTGACCAGATCTTCCTCACCACAGTAAGCATACAAGGTTTGGCATTATGCTTCTTATTTTAAATGTGACGGATTGAAGTTAAGAAATACCCTTTGAGGAGTCAAGAAATGAACATTTAAAAAACATATTTTTTTCAAGTAGTTTTTTTTTTAACTTTCTGTACTGTACTGAAAAGTCTTGTGGGTAAAACATCGAACCTCTCATGTGGCAACATGTTGGCCCATAAGAATATAGGAGTATCCTTTTAAGGAAATGTAAACCATAGGTATTTTGGGAAGTAGCTGGGCCAAGACTGGGTATATATATGCTTAGATCCCAAACTGGTTTGTTGTCTGTGCTGGTAAGAAAATATGTGGAGGACGGATACGTAATATAAGAAATCTAGTGACTTTGTGGACTCCTGGTGTGGTGCTGTAGGATAAGCACTGGACTGTGAACCACAAGGTCAGCAGTTCAAACTTACTAGCTGCTCCTTGGAAACACTATACAGGATCGTTAAGAGTCAGAATCTACTCAAGGACACTTAACAACAAGTGACCTTGTATCCTTCATATTAAACTTGTCTTTAAGTGTTCTGAATAAAGATAAGTAAAAGTGTGTTAAAGGTGCTTTAGCTATTTCTTTTGTGTCTCTGCTTTTATACAAAGAATGTAACTGTTGAGTATATATAAAAATATATATGATTCAAAAAATAAGTTGAACATTGAAAGAATTAAAATTGTAAAAAAAAAAATAAAATGTTTTGGATTTTTGAACCAGATTTTAGAGACCAGTATCCGGAAACATCATGAGTTATAGTCCCCCTATTCCCTTGTATTGTTGCAGTTATATTTAGGGAAATTTTTGTTCCCAAGTAGAGTGACATATATTTGGCAGGAAGACAGTTCCTTTACCTTGGAGCAATTACTAGGCATGACTAAGGAATGTCCCTAGGATTATTGCAGGTCTCATTTCCCCTCCATTCCCCAGAGGCTTTGAGGTCCCCATATGTGTAAACCACAGAGTAATTTAGTATTAAATTGCAACATTGAAAGTCCCCTAAAAAGAGCTTCTTGATTGCAGCTGCTTTCATATAAAGGTAGATAATTTTATAATTCTCACTCCCTTCAGAGTCTTGTTTTCAGGGTGCAGGACTGGAGGTATGCTTCGCGCTTAACAGGCTTTTCTTTAAAACTCTGGGTACTGGCCTATAATGGTTATTCTGGGTTTCCCCCATTTCCCTAGGGGGCAAGCTTCATGCTTAGAGGCCCTTGAAGAAGCTGTGTGAAAAATACGGAATGCCTTTCTGAAGACCAGATTTTTTTCAGAACAGAGGAGCCGCATGGCTGCTATTCCGTTCTGGATCTCCATCCTTCCTGTATGTGTAAACCGTCTCTGAAAACTGCTTTTTTGTGGATGAGCTCTCCAGAGAATGAGAAAGCACTGCCTCTTGAATAATTTATATTTTAGGAACTCTATTATAAAAGTCAACTCTTGTGTTTCCTATAAGGAACCTGGGCGGTGCAAATGGTTTAATGCTTTGCTGCTAACTGAAAGGTCAGCAGTTTGAATCCACCAGCTGTTCCATGGGAGAAAGATGTGGCAGTTTGCTACTGTTAAGATGTGAAGATTTACAGCCTTGGAAACGCTATGGGGCTTGGTTGACTCTGTCCTTCATGCTTTGTATGACTCAGAATTGTCTCTGTGGCAATGGGTTTTTTTTTTCCTGTAGTGGGGAAGGAAGTGTCGATACTTGGAGTCCTGGTATGGTGCTGAGGATCAGCACTAGACTGCTACCCCCAAGACTGGTAGTTCAAATCTACCACCTGCTCCTTGGAAACCCCAGATAGGGTCCCTGTGAGTCAGAACCGACTCAGCACTTAACAACAACAAAAACAAATGTATTTGAAGACAGTTCATATGCTCTTCAGTGTCTGTCCTATGGGTCAAATTGAGCCAGTCTTTGCATTTTTCAAATTAGGTGTTTGCACTTTGGACCCTTTTAAGGCTCTGTTTCTCCCTGAATTTGAAGCATACACAGAAGTTTTATATAACTTGATCTGAGTTCATAAAGAAATATTAAATGCATCTACATCTCATATTTAGTGTGTTTTTATTTTTTTAAATTATACATTGGGAGGGCAATACACAAGAAGGGGTGATGGGATAGAAGAACAAGGTGGATACGGGAAGAGTTAGGCAGGTTTGTATGGATTAAATGGTACAGAGGTAAATAGTGATGTACGCTCAACCTTGAAACTACAGGGGTCTGTGATACAGGTATCGAGGCATAGTCTAAATGGGTAAAAGCGGGGAAATAATGTTAAGATGCTTGACTGTCATGAATGTTGCTTTCCCTTGCCTGCTATTTATTGTAAAATAGACATGTAAGTGGGATACGAAAGGAATATGGGGAAACATGATTACAGGAAACTTGTAAGCTGTCTTTAGTTAAAAAAAAAAAAAAAAAAATACATTATAGGTTTACCACCGATATTTAAGGAGCTCTGGTAGCATCGTGGTTATGAATTGGGCTGTGAACCTCAAGGTCAGCAGTTCGAAACTACCAGCTGTTCCGCGGGAGAAAGATGAGGCATTCTGCTCCCGTAAAGATTTACAGCCTTGGAAACCCTGTACAGGGTCGCTATGAGTCAGAACCGACTCGACGGCACTTAACAACAACAACAATGCTTCTACTACTACGTCACTATGAGTTGGAACCCACTCCATGGCCCATAACAACAACTACTAGACTGAGTCGGTACCAACTTGATGGCACCTAACAACAACTAGTTCAACGAATTTTATTAGATCTCAAGGAGCTCTGGTTACGGAGTGGCTACGATTCAGGCTGCTAACCTCAAGGTCAGCAGTTTGAAACTACCTGCGATTCCTTGGGAGAAAGATGAGACAGACTTTCTGCTCCAGTAAAGATTTTTAGCATTGGAAACCCCTATGTAGGGTCACTAAGAGTCGGATCCGGCTCCATGGCATAACTCCCCTTAGGATAGATTCATATCTTTGTAACAAAAAAAAATTCCATTGACCTTCTGTTCCTCTTCAAGGTTATTTTGAGTCTGTGATGATGTCATCCAACTTTTGCCACTAACTACTATTAACTACCTGGGACTCCTGGTGTGGTGAACTACAAGGTCAGCAGTTCAAACCACCAGTTGTTACTTGGAAACCCTATATAGGGTCACTATGAGTCGGAACCCACTCAGTGGAACTTAACAGCAATAATTCACAACTTGATGTATATACTTTATAAGCAGACATTCAAAAACGGTTTTGTTTTTGAAAAAGGAAAAAGAAAAAAAAAAGGCTTTGTTTTTGAAAGTACAACATAGGGGAATCAAGACCCCTGAGTTTATTAGGAGGGTGTTCCTAAATCTATGCCTTTGGGCAAGTCACTTAATTAACTACTTTGGACATCAGCTCTCCCTCCTGTAAAAAGAGGTATCTTGATGTAGTCTTCAAGGGCTACTGCTGTGTGAAGTACATTTAGCTCCCTGCGAAACTCTGACCATTCTAATAGTGAGGACCCGATCCGTTGTCACTTTGGTGTTTTGTGTGCCCTTTAGTTTCCACGAGTGACTAGTAGGTTTGAACGACCAACCTTGTGGTTAGAGCATCGTTAGCAATCCAATGCATATTCTATAGTGCCACACAAGGACTCATCACTTCTCTGGGGAGTGACTAAAGTTGTGTATAGTCTCCTTTAATTTAAAATCGTAAGCCCTACTTCTTTAGTTCTTTGAATGTAGATAAAGTCCACAGTCTATTGTAGGTGAGTCACTGTACTGATAGAAAAAGGCTACTTATTTGCCAGAATATCATAAATTTCCTGGTGGAGATACTATGTATGTTTTTATAAAGATACATTTTTATAGGTGTTAAAATCCTTTGGTGGTGCAGACAGTTAAGTCCTTAGTTATTATCTGTAGTGTGGAAGGTTTGAACCCACTTTTTCCTTTGGCCTGTTCCTCTCCAACATCATTTTGAGTTAATGGTGATATAATCCAATTCTTTATGTCAAGAAAGCTTTGGCAGTCTATGTACAAAAGGTCACAGCTGTGAAGACTGGTGCACAGTTTTACTCTGACACACATTGGGTTGCCATTGGTTGGAATCAATTTGACAACTAGTTTGGTGTTTTTGGTATAGGTGGCACTACTTGCCTTTTTGGAACAATGGTTGGGCATTCTGTTGCTAACTAAAAGGTAAGTGTTTCCAATTCACAGCCATGTGCTCCCATACAGATTCCAGCCAAGGAAACCCTTTGGGGCAATTCTACTCACCTGTAGGGTCATTTCAGTTGAAAGTGACGCCATGTACCCAACAAGAACACTTGTCTTCTAGAAAGTCTGGTATGGGGTAGTTACAGCTTTTTGAAGTAGAGAGCTCAGGGGGAAATGTTCCTGGACTGTGAGTTGACCGTGCTTTCCTGAGGCGGCTGGTCAAGTAGAAAGGTACAGTCCTAATGGAGCAACACAGTGTTTCTCCTCAGAGCAAGTGGACATGTGACCTTGCTCTGTATAGCCCCATCCTTTAAAGACTGTGTCAGTGTGATCTTTAGCTATTAACTATCTACTTCTGGGCCTTGAAGCACCAAGAGTTTTCATTGAAACAATGCTATTCTTTGGGAACCCTCATTCCAACTAGTTCCCACTGTAGTTTCTTAGATCATCTTCAGAGTTTAGATTGAATGAGACTTACTCAGAATTGGCAACTTAGCTCTGTTATTTCGTCACATCATTTTGTCTCATAGATGGAATACTTCTAGAAACAATTTTTTCTTTTAAGTGCTTTAAAAATGTTTTACTGGTTATTTAATACCAATATGTTGTTTTTATATTTGGAACTAACACTTATTAACACTTATTATTTGTGGATAAAGTCAAGCTTATTATCTTTAAAATATTTAGAATTTAAACTTCTTTAAAATCTTTCTTAGTTCTGAAAGGTTAGTTGACGTTCTTGTTAGGGATACAGATAAATCTTAGAAACTTTACAGAATGTTTTTGACTCAGATCTAATTTGAAAATGACTCATAAAGCCAAAACAGAAGCTTAATGTATGCAAGTGTTCACAACTTATTTAGCTTAACCAAATGTCTCAAATACAGTTGTTCATTTTCCACCCTGGGTCCCTTTAAAAAAAAAAAGCTTGAAAATGTTTTCCCTATTACCATCTTGACATCTGCCTGGTTACATATGAATAGCTTGACCCAGTCCCTCAGCAGGGTGACTACCTAGGCCTTACTTTCAATAGCCATGTCACTGACAAAGAAAACATATGGAATATTTCATTCCTGTCTTTTGCAAACAGAGTCTAAGGCTGTAAGGGCATGCAGCAGAAGGCTTCAGACTTCATGGTAGGTTGGTAAATTTGTGAGTGAACCACAGGCTCTCTGCTATTAGTCATCAAATTACATTTTTTAAAGACCTGTTGCATTCTATACAAAGGGAATTTCATAATTTGGACGAGTCAGTTGCCAATATCATTTTTTTAAAACACGTAACTGTAGCTTATTTTCCAGTTACTGTTTTTCACATGCCAATACCATTTTGAATCCAGTTTATGCAGCTTGCTTTCATGATGGTGGTAGTGATTGTTGTTAAGTGCCAGCAAGTTGGTTCCGAGTCTTAGCAAGTCTGTATAGGGTTTTTGAGGAGTGGCTGGTGAGTTTGAACCACCGACCATGTGATCGAGTGTTTATCATACGACACCACACTGATTATAAGTGAACCACAGGCTCTGTTAGTCATCAAATTGCATTTTCTAAAGCCCTGCTGCATTCTGTAGAAAGGGAATTTCATCATTTGGACTAGTCATTTGCCAATATCAATAAAAAAAAAAAACCCCAACACTTAACTGTTGAAGTTTATTTGCCAGTCGCTGTTTTCATATGCCAGTATCATTTTGAATTAAGTTTATGCAGCTTGCTTTCATGGTGGTAGTGATTGTTGATAAGAGCCATCAAGTAGGTTGTAACTCACTAGTGACCTTGTATAGGGTTTTCAAGGCTTTAAATCTTTGAGTTAGCAGAAAGCCTCATTTTCTCCTGCAGAACAGCTGTCGGGCTTGAACTGCGGACCTTGTGGTTTGCCGTCTAGGGCTTATCATGGGAGCCACCATGCTTCCATGGTGGGGTTTCCTAATTTATCATATATCTCATCAAAGGGGATCTCTGTGTATGTGCGCACGTGTGTGTATGCCAGGCATTGAATGTTGCCTTCCCTGTTTTATAAGGAGCTCTGGTAGCATACTGGTTACGAATCGGGCTGCTAACCTCCAGGTCAGCTGTTCCTTGTGAGAAAGATGAGGCTTTCTGCTCCCGTAAAGATTTCCAGCCTCGAAAACCCTATGCAGGGTCACTATGAGTCAGAACTGATTCCACGGTACTTAACAACAATAACATCCCTGGTTTATAGGTAGTATGTACAAGATGGGAACACAGATGCTTGGCTTCTGATAGCTTATGCCTCGAGGACAGTGTGCCTTTATGGTTATCTTTTTGACAGTCCACCAAAATAGAGAAATTGATCTGTCTCAGTCTAGCTAAGTACTGCTGTGTTGACCTTCAAAAGTTTCTGTTACACAGTACTGACCTCCTTGGGGGCTGTGCTCAGTACAGCTAGCATAACAACTGTGTGCATCTGAATCTGCAGTGTGGAGACTAGTCAGCTGGTGTAGCAGAGAGGGCCAGGAACATGGAAAAAGAGGGTTAAGTTAATTACTGTCTTTCTTAGGTTTTCTGTTAAAAGAATTTGCCATTGGCAGCACGGAGTTAGCATTTCAGAAGGAGGAAAAAAAATGAAACAAAACAAAAACTTCTGACACCAAAGGCTGAAAACATTCTTGACTTTGGGGGAGGAAACGACATATATCTCATCAGGTTCAACTCTCAAGTTATCTATCCCAGCCTGAATTTCTAGTTTCATTGTTTTGTAGGCATGTGGGCTGGTTTTGACTTGGTTGATATATCTAAAAGGAAATGAGAGCCTGTCAATTCTTTTATCACAGATACAGGTAAATACTTAAACTTACCTGTACTTCTCATCTAGAGGATGTTTCTGATGGTTCTTGGTACTTATCATACTTATCATAAACTGCATAGCAGCATACTAATGGGACTTGCTACATTTTATACCTTTGCAAAAGAGCAAGTCCTATTGAAGTTCTTGATTATAATACATATCCTTTAAACTTGTTGACTCTCTGGATATTAAATTAATAATTTTGTTTCATGCTTTCTTCACAAACACATCTATTTGAGCTAACCTTTTTTGACATTGTTAGGGGTCATCGAGTTGGTTCTGATACATTCAATGACCCTCTGTACAACAGAAGGAAACACTACCAGATTTTGTACCAGCCACCTTTTTCGGTTGTTCCTTCCCTAGTAACATCAACTCACTGCCCGCTAAGGTTCTTATCTAATCTTTTGGGTTGTTGTTGTCAGTTTGATCCCATATAGATAGTTCTTAAAAGATCATAATGCTCAAACAACCTTTTGTTACTAGCTCTGGTAGCATAGTGGTTACAAGTTGGGCTGCCAACCTCAAGGTCATTAGTTCGAAACTGCCAGCTGAGAAAGTTGAGGCTTTCTGCTCCCGTAAAGCTTTATAGCCTCGGAAACCCTGTGCCAGGGTCACTATGAGTTGGAACCGACTCCACGGTACTTACCACCAACAACAACAACCTAAGCTGTTGTTCAGTTTTGATTTCAGGAATATTTTTGGTTTAAGGTTTAAAGATGATTTCAGAGCAATAGTTCATCTCAGGAAAAGATACATACAGCCTCCATGGCTCTAGAAAGTCTTGAGTTCATAAGAATTTGAAAATCTGTTTTGCATTTTCTATCTGTTGATAAGAATTCTTCTGTAGAATCTTTGATCAGATTCAGTAATCGCTGAGCCTGGCATTATTCAGTTCTTCTGGTCTTGAAGTAAAGAAGGTACTTGTTCATGAAGGCAATTAGCCACACATTCCATTGTTGTTGTTGTTAAATGCCATCGAGTCGGTTCCGACCCATAGTGACCAGAGCTCCATATCCACCTCTTATTCCTGACTCTCCGCCTTCTGATGTTCCTGGTGAATAGAGACCAATTATTGTGCCTTGGATGATCGCTTGCAAGCTCTGAAGAGCCTGAGCACTACATAATGATCTAGGAGGTAGAATAGAAGCAATTAGCAGAAACACAAAGCCTATCATTAGGTCAGTTACATAGGATTCATCATGAAGCTATGACCCTAAACCCCCAAACCAAGGAACCAGATTCCATGAGCAGCCTCAGCAAATCCTCTTTTATTTTGTGGGGAGGGAGGGGTGATTGTTGTAAATATAGCTATCACAAACCTTTTGCCAGTTCACCTTTTTACAGGTGTTCATTGTATTGTCAGCAATGGCACTGATTGGCTGTGCAACCCTAACCTTAAGAAATGCAGTTCTCCCATCAGTCTTGCTCCCTTTTTTCCCTCCCTCTTGCTCCTAGTAACCACTAATGAACTTGGGTCTCAGTACATTTGCCTTTTGTTTTTTTTTCTTATTCTCATATAAGTTAGGTCATAACAATATTTGTCTTACTGTGTTTGACCTATTTCACTCAGTATAATGTTGGCAAGCTCCATCCAGATATCAAAACTTGTTTCTCTTACTGACTGAGTAGTATTTTAGGGTATGTATGCACCACGTTTTATTTATCCATTCATCTGTTGATGGGCATTTAGGTTGTTTCCACATTTTGGTTGCTGTCAGTAGTGCTTCAGTGAACATTGATGTGCAAATCTCTGTTTCCAAGTCTTTTGGCCTATACCTAGGAGCAGAATGGCTGGTCATCTGATAGTTCTGGGGAGTGAAAAGATGCTGTGATTGGATTGTGAACCACAAGGTTGGTGATTTGAGCCACCAACTGCTCCACGGTCAAAAGATGAGGCTATAACCTCAGAAACCCTATCAACAAAAACATGGTAGTTCTGTTTTTTTGTTTTTTGAGGAACTGCCATACTGATTTCCACAATGGCGCATACCATTTTGCATTCCTCCTAGCAGGGCATAAAAGGGTTCTAATTTCTCTACATGCTTGTCCTCGAGGCCATATGGGATAAGTACAGATTGCTACTCACTGGGTCGGTGGTTCAAAGTCACCAGTGGCTCCAACGGAAAAAGAGAGAGACTGTCTGCTTCCATAAAGATTTATAGTTTTGGAAACCCTTTACAGGGTTACTATGAGTTGATTGACTTGTTGGCAGTGGTTTTGGGGTTTTGCCATTATTTGTTATTTTCTTGTTTTGAAATGTTAGCCATCCTTATGGGAACGAAATGGTGGCTCTTGGTTTAGATTTGCTCTTTCTGATGGTTGCGGATACACTGAGCTTCTTTTCATATGATTGGTGGCCATTTGAATGTCCTCATTGGCAGAATGCCTGTTCATGTCTTTTACACATTTTGTGAATATTTGTCTTTTTGTTGCTGAGTCGTTGAAGTTTTATGTATACAAGGGAACTGCAAAAATTTTATGGGAGAAATCAATTGATAGTAATAGAATTTCCCACAAATTTTTTGAAGTTCCTTTATATTTTGGTTATTAAATTTTTATTTGATATACATGTGGTTTCCAAATCTGTTCTCCAATCTGGTAGCTTTTTTTTCACTTTTTTGGTTAAGGCTTTTGATGAATAAAAGTTTTTTATTTTTATTAAGTTGCATTTATTTATTTTAGTTTTTGCTCTTTGTACTTTTGTTATTATATTAGATAACCCATAATTGAAAGTTAGACCTGACCGTGTTGCCCTTCCTTGTTCCTTGAAGAACTTGATGGTTTTAGTTTGCATATTTAGGTCCTTCTTGAGCCACCATTTACAATCTTAGGTTCTTTTGCTTCATCATTTTTCCTTTTTGCTTTAGAATTGATCATTGGTAATCACTAATAACTGGGATGGGAACAGTAGAATCAAGGAGGATTATTGTTGTTGTTAGGTGCCATTGAGTCAGTACCGACTCATAGCAACCTTATGTATAACAGAACAAAACACTCCCCGATCCTGGGCCAACCTCACTACTGTTGCCACACTTGAGTCCATTGATACTGCCACTTGGCTAATCCATCTCATTGGGGGTCTTCCTCTTTTTCTCTGACCTGTCACCTTATCAAACATGATCTTCTTCTCCAGTGACTGGTCCCTCCTGACAATATGTCCGAAGTATGAGAGACGAAGTTTGGCCATCTTGGCCTCCAACGTGCACTCTGGCTGTACTTTTCTAAATGGATCTATTGGAAAATATGGCCTTGGTGATACAAATGACTCTGGAGATGGAATGTTAGAATTTTGGAAGCCTGGTGACTTATTTGGGGTCCTAAAGGAGCTCTGGTAGCGTAGTGGTTACAAATCGGGCTGCAAACCTCAAGGTCAGCAGTTTGAAACTACCAGCTGCTCCGCGAGAGAAAGATGAGGCTTTCTGCTCTCGTAAAGATTTACAGCCTCGGAAACCCTGTTTAGGGTCACTATGGGTTGGAACCAACTCAACGGCACTTAACAATAAAAAACAATGTGGCTCTATAGGAGGGACATTGGATGAAAAACTGCAAGGGGAGTCCTGGTGTGGTGCTGTAGTGTAAGCACTGAACTGCCAACCACAAGATCTATGGTTCAAACCCACCAGACACCCTATATGGAGTTTCTGAGTTGGAATGGACTTGTTGGCATGTGACAACAGCAATCACTTATTCGTTGGGAATGCCTGTTTTCAACAACCTAACCTGTAACTATGCGTGTAAACCTCACAGGGTGGGGTATAGGCATACTTTGAAGATAATGTGAGTTCAATTCCAGAGCACTGCAAAAAAGTGACTCTTACAATAAAGGGAGTCACGCATGAATTTTGGTTTCCCAGTACACATAAAAGTTACGTTTACACTATACTATTGTCTGTTAAGGGTGCCATAGCGTTAGGACAAAGTTTTAATCATTGTTTAAGCAAAGTGCAACATGGAGACATAAAGTGATCATGTGCTGTTGGAAAAATGGAATCAATAGACTTAATTAGTACAGGGTTGCCAAAAGCTTCAATTTATAATAAATGCAGTATCTATGAAGTGTGATAAAGTGAAGCCCAATGAAATGAAGTATGCCTATGTTGTTGTTAAGTGCTATCAAGTTGGTTCCGACTCATAGCAACCATGTATAGGGCTTTCAAGGAGCAGCTGGTGAGTTTGAACCATTGACCTGCAGTTCAAAGCGACCTTGTGGTCTAGTGCTTTAACTCACAGTGCCACACCAGGACTCTGTTGTTGTTAAATGCCGTCGAGTCGGTTCCGACCCATAGCGACCCTAAACAGGGTTTCCGAGGCTGTAAATCTTTACGGGAGCAGAAAGCCTCATCTTTCTCCCGCGGTAGTTTCGAACTGCTGACCTTGCGGTTCGCAGCCCGATTTGTAACCACTTCGCTACCAGAGCTCCTTACACCAGGACTCTACACAGTATCAAATTGACTACATTTGTGGGAAGAGATGTGGAAAAGGTCAGCATCATTAGTTAAAACAAAGCCAAGGCCGACTGCTGAACATAATAAAAATTGCTAATATGAAGAAAATTAAAATGAGTCCAAGAGAGCTAAAGTACAACTTTGAGTTATCTCACCTGCATTTAGATTATTTCAAGAATAAGTGTGATGCACTGAACATTGATGAGCAAAGACCACATGAGTTGTGGGATAAACATCATACATGAAGAAACCAGAGGTCATTAAAAGAAAAGAAATAATCTAAATGGATGTCAGAAGAGTATCTGAAACTTGTTCTGCCTTTTATAGTGCCTCTCCATTTTTATCAGAAAATAAAAGGTTTAATCTTGGATAATTTATCTTCTTCATTTTCAATTAGGTGACCTTCAAACTCTAAATTTGGAGGGATAAATTTCCAAAATTTTCTATCTTTAGATTGATTCACCCTTTTAGTGATAACTCTGCCTGTTTTGAACTGTATATGTAAGCACTTTAGCACCACAACTATCAAGATTTAGAGTATTTCCATCATTCTCTCCAGTTTCCTTGGCCCCCTCTTTACATCCGTAGCCCCTGGCAATTGCTGAACTATTTTTACTTTGTGTCTCCTACTTTAAAAAGTTTTGCCTCTACCAGAATATCACATAAAAGGATCCACATAGAATGTAGTCTTTTGTGCAGGGCTTTCACTTGCTATGTCTCTTTTGAGAGTCTACCTCATTACTATATGAGTCATTTGCAATATTTTTATTTGCTGAGGAACATTCCATTATATGGATGTACTACAGTGATTCCCCAGTTGAGGGGTATTTGCTTATTTCTAGTATTTGGAATTACAAATAAGGCCACTGTATATTTGCATAAAGGTGTTTTTATGAATACAGGTTTTCATTTCACTGTGTAAATACCTAGGAGTGGGATCACTGGCTCACGGTGGTAGATGCAGGTTTAACTATAAGGATATAGTAAGGTCTCATAGCATATAGCCTCAATCTGGTGTTAGCATGGGGTATGTAATATTAGCAGGAGCTGTTAACAACTGGTTTTATTTAAATGTCTACTCTTTTAAAAGAGAATTCTTTCTTGATGCCCTACTGTTATAGTGAATATCCCCTAGGCTCCCTAGAAATGATTCCAACATGGAGCATTTTGCTTATAGTGAAATACCTTTCAATTACTAGTGCATCTCATATTTAGAAAGTCTAATGCAACATGGAAATTTGGTGATAAATTGCTGGATCTGCTTGTGTATTCAACGTGTTACATGTGTTAACTACAAATTCCACAATGACTATTCCAGCCATGTGGCAGGATTCTTACTTTATAGCTAAGCAAATTAAGATTCAGAAACCCTGTACAGGGTTTCTGAGGCTAGAAATCTTTACGAGAGCAGAAAGGCTGTACTCTTCACCAAAGCAGACCTTCACATCTTTTCCCAGTGCAGTAACTGATGGGTTCTAACTGCTGACTTTTTCAGTTCGCAGCCTACTGCTTTAACTACTATGCAGCCAGTGCTCCTCTTTTTTATTTATAACTTAACGAAAGGAAGTATCTTTTAGTGAGTCTCTACTACTTGTCCATTTTCATTTAAATGCGTTTTCATCATTTTTCCAAGTTAATGGGGGCTTTTCAATTTCAGGAGAATAAGTATCAACTGTGTACTTTTCAGCTTTTTTTGTGTATGTGTGTGTGGAATTCACTTCCATGGTATATGAGAATCAGATCCAGTATTTCTTTATTTCTTTAGGAACAAATCAGATCTTTTATTTCTTTAGGAACAAATTTCTGAATGCTTCTTTAAACCAAAACTTTGAAGTAAACGTAGCAACAGAGTGTGCGGTGTGATGGTTTCCGTCTAGTGCCTCTTTCACTCGCCGGAATTTCCTGCCTCTCCTGTTGAAGATGTTTTTATAGGGAACTCAGCATAACAGTGAATCACCCATGAGCCTTTTTTTCCCCCTAAGGCATTTCATTTAGTCAACTTGGTATTAATTTAGTTAGTGCTCTTTAGCTTAGTTGAACACTGTTCGTTGATTGTGTGACCTGATGTTTATTAAGCAGTTAATATTTTACAGGCTTGCTGGGTTCCGATTGGGATCTGCGCGGTCTTTCCTTTTGGAGTAGGGTTGTTTATGAACAGCTTTTTCACCACAGTGTCCCTGTTGAAAGGACCAGTGATAGACCTCCCCATCCTGGCAGTCCTCTGATCGTTGACTCTTAACTGTTGTCTTCTACTGGAAACATTGTATTTTTTCATTTCAAATATTTTGCATTTTAGTCATTCAAATACATCATCGTTGTTGTTATTTTATTTGTGGTGTCATGTTATGAGCAGGCATTATGTGAAATGCATTACCTGCATTATTTATGTACTCTGCACAACAACCCTCTGAAGTACATGCGTATTCCTCATTGCAGAGATGGAGAATTACAGAGGATACGGGAAAACAGGTAATAAATGAGATTGTTTCAGGTGGAATGTCATCATATTGCTTTTTTCCTTTGTTGTTGTTAAGTGCCATCGAGTCGGTTCCGACTCATAGCAACTCTGTATAGGGTCTCCGAGGAGCAGCTGGTGGGTGTGAACTGCCAACCTTGTGGTTAGCAGTCCAGCGATGATCCTGCAGGACTCCTTTCTTTCTATGATGTTGTTGTTGTTAAGTGCCGCAGAGTCAGTTCTGACTCATAGGGACCTTGTATAGAGTCTCCAAGGAGTGACTGGTGAGCTTGAACCAACAACCTTGCAGTTCAAACTGACCGTCAGATCAAAGTGCTTGTCCTGTGGCTCCATGGTACCATGAATTGCTCCTTGGGTTAAGGGATCTGGAATAGGTAACAGCAAAATTGGAAGCAGATTGAGGCCCAAGCCCCAAAGTTTCTGTCTCTCTTTGGATTGTTTTCTGTTTTGCCCTCTTGAAGTGTTCTCATCTTTTTAGAATGTAGATTTGGAAGTGATTGTAACGATTATCTAGCGCAGTGATTATAAAACTCATTATGGACTACTTATCATAGAAGTTGAACCATTCAGTGGGAAAAACAAAAAGTCGTTTCTCCCTGAGGACACAAATACCTGTTTCTAGACTTTTTGTCTTTGTTGTTGTTAAACATTTTAATCATATAAATCACAGCACTAGAGTATTTTTCATGTTTTTCCTTCTTTGTTGATCTGGCTTAAACCCCCATTTAACAAGGGAGAAATCCACTTTACATTTCATTGTATGACTTGCAGGAAGTCATTTGTAGCCCTCCAGAATATGTTAAAAAGAAGACACAAAGAAGCATGTTAATGAGAATAGATCAACCTCTCTTAGACTGTAAACTTAGTATTTAATCAGATTTTTGACTTGTGTTGATTATAGTTGTGCCTGTTTTATTGTAAGGTTCCCTGTGCTTCTACTTAGTCTTTTGTCTCGTCTTCCATGGGCCCAGTAAACCCACTAAACAAACCACTGTTGTCAAGTGCATTCTGACTCCTAACCTATGTAGGACAGAGGAGAACACCATAGGGTTTCTGAGGCTGTAAATCCTTGTAGGAGCACACCATCTCATCTGTCTCCTGTGGAGTGAATGGTGGGTTTGAACTGCTGATCTTTTAGTTAGCAGCCCAATCCTTAATCCACTGTGCCTCTAGGGTTCCTATGGGCTGATACACTTAAAACTTTAGGGAGATCATCATTGTGTGAAAGTGAATAAAGAGGATTATTGCAAATAATTTTATCAGTTCAAATGATTCTTTGGGAGATACTAATATTAGTATATGGAGTCTTGGTGTGGTGCTGGAAGATAAATACTATATTGCAAGGTTGGTTTGAAGCATAAGGTTCTTGAAAACCATATACAGGGTTGCTGTGAGACAGGATTCAACAATACTTAACAACTTTAAATTAATTAAAAAATTAATGTATTCAACATATAGTCATTGTTATTGTTAAGTGCTGTCGAGTTGGTTCTGACCCATAGCGACCCTTTAGAGGGTTTCTGAGGAGCAGCAGGTGAGCTTAAACTGCTGACCTTACATTTCAAACAGCTTTGCAGTCTGGCGCATTAACCCACAGTGCCACATACATATAGTCAATAGGTGCCTTGAATGTCAGGAATTATTCTTGGTGCTGGAGAACACAGACTTGGATGCTACCTGATAAAGTCCTTTTCCTCATGCAACTTATCTGGGGGGTGGGAGGTAGTAAGTTCCGAGGTTCTATAAACAGTTAATGCTTAACTGCTAATCTAAAGATTTGTGGTTTGGACCAACTCAACAGTGCCATGGAAGAAAAAACCTGGTGATGTGCTTCTGTTAAAATGACAACCAAGAAGACCCTATGGATCATTTCTATTCTGTAACACGGGGAGTGGCCATGAGTTGGGATTGACTTGACAGTAATTAACAAGTAAACATAATAATCCTATAAGATCAGGTAGTTTTAAGTACTATAAAACAAAATAAAACAGCATGAAGGGGGCTTGTGATTTAAATAGGATAGTTAGGGAGGGCCTTAAATGAAGTGAGTATATGAAGATATCTGTAATTTATCAATAGCTATAAGATTATAAATCTGTCTTGTTAAGTGCCGTTAAATTAGTTCTGACTCATAGTGGCACTGCGTAGATTTCCTGAGGAGGAGCTGGTGGGTTTGAGCTGCTAGCCTTGTGGTTCACCATCCAGTGTTGATCCCACAGCGCCACACCAGGAGTCCAAATCTGTTTTAAGTAAGGACAAAACAAAATGATTTAAAAAGTTCCTACCTGCCCTGGAATGATAACTTAGATGTGTGCAGTAGACTGCGGTTGTTATTAAGGGTCATCAAGTCAGTTCTGACGCTGGCAACTCTGTATAGGGTTTCTGAGGCGTACTTGGTGGGTTTGAACTGCCGACCTTGCAAGTGCTTGTCCTGCAGTGCCATGCCAGCCACAAAAAAGGAACAAACTATTAATTTTTGTAACAACTTCAATGGATTCCCAGGGTTATGTTCTTAGTGATGGTGGTGGTGATGGGGGTGGGGGGAGCCAATCTCAACAGGTTGTATGATTCCATTTAAAATACACTAGAAAGGACAATATTATAATGAGTAGGCATCAACTCAGTTGTTGTTACAGTTAGGGAGGGGAGGAGGATTGTTGTTGTTAATTGCCAGTGAGTGGGTTCTAATTCATAGTGACCCTGTATAGGGTTTCCGAGGAGCAACTGGTGGGTTTGAACCACCAACCTTGAGGTTCAAACTGACTTTGCAGTCTAGTGCTTATCGTACGTACAGCACCACACCAGAACTCCTATAAGGTTGTTGTTCAGTGCCATTCAGTCAGTTCCAACTTATAGCCACCCTATATAGGGTTTCTGAGGAGTGACTTGAACCTCTGACCATGCGGTTCAAACCAACTTTGCCGACCAGTGCATGAATCCACATAAGCACATCTTCTGTAAGGTGGTGGCAGAAAGGAATTTCTTCATAGTGATGGATCAGTTGTATGGTGGTTTTATGAATGTATACATGCGATTAAAATGCATGTAAGAGTGAAATCTGAGTAAGATCTGTGGTTTAGTGTTGTATGAGTGTCGTTTCCTGGTTTAGCTAATGTACTATGGTTGTGTAAGATACTCCCATTGGAATAAGCTGAGGTAAAGGGTACTGTTTTTTTTTGCAACTTCTTATTTAGAGTCTTAAATTATTTTAACAACAGCAAGACTAAACAGTAGGCCAATTTAGATTACTGGGAACTCTTAGTTTTGGTCTCACCATTGTATTTTGTAGATGAGAAAAGAGTTTCTGAGGTGGGATGATAATTTGAGGTCTGAGGTCACAGAGCTGGTCTGAATCCAGATCTTTAAAAAAATTCTCAGGTTAACATTATTTTGCTCCCCTAGAGCGGAACTGATTTTAATTACTGCTGAGAAGTTGCTGGAAACCCACCCCCACCTCACCCTGAATTGTGAGAGTGTATGTGTGAGTGATATAGTGAGTTCTCTTCTATGTCCTGAAGCACCGAAAGTTTAATAATATCATTACGTGTGTCCTAGCATGCTTGTAGATTTTGATTAAAAGTAAGCATTCCATGTGTAATTTAAAATGACTTTATTCGTATACTTGAATGAAATCCATACGCCTCTCCTAATATGGAGGTGTTTCCACAATGAACACTTTGTATAGTCTAAGTAGTTTGGGGCATGGTGTTGGATCTCTGCCTGTGAATTAGTAACTGAGTGGTGTTTTACTTCTGATGATTCAGTATATTTGCCTTAATTGCTGGATTAACCAATTTCTTGCCTCCCACAAAAGCACACACATTTGTATAAAGAGAGGATGAATGAATGAAGTTTTAGGGACTTAATTTTTGTGGTATTTAAGCAACAATAGTCTAGATTACCCACAACCTTAATTTCCTTTCATGAGCCCTATAGATAGGCTTTGTTACCATTTACACTTGATTACTTCATTGTTAACCCCAGCAATGTGATTTAGCATGCAAAGACTTAATTATTCCTTTCTGGCCTAGTGAGAAATTTCCTTCCAATAATTGCCTCCACTGCCCTTTAGCCTCTTAAACACTGAGTTTGTTTGGAACAACATGGTTGCTCAGTAAGCATTTCCAAGCTCTGCATTGCCTGGAGCTGTCTTTGGGCCATAATTTATACCTTTGACATAGTAACTTAGGCCACAGTCCTTGAGTGATGCCTGGTGGGTGCTGATCAGTACAGCATTGGCGTGATGTATTTGCCTAACGTTCCAGGAAGAAAAGTTCATAAATGCACAGTACTAAACAGTTCTGTGGTGGTGTCCTTTATAAATTCAGCATTTCTTTATTTTTTAATAAAAAGCTATGCTAGCTTTGGAAATAAGATTAGTCTCTTAAAAAAAAAAAAAGTATTTCTAGAGTGTTTCTGTGAGACAGTGACATGTAACCGTAGTTAATAGTATAGATTAGATCAGAATGTAATATAACATTAGGTAATACGTCACAGGCCATCATTAATGGAGGGATAGATGTATTAGAATTGACTTGCAGCAACTGACAACAACTCAGGGTTAGTCAGTTGGAAGAGATTTTTATTTTACCCTTTTTGTTTGTATGTTTGATTTTAGTTTTTAATATAGATTACCTTTGAAACTCTAAAACAAGGAATATGGAAATAAGAGAGATAGGAAGCAAAATTTCCTATGAGAGCCTTTTTTCTCCCCTTTAGCCAGCAACATCTTGGTAAGTTATCTGTTTCATTTTTCTAGTAAATGTTTGTAGACTTGAAACTGTATTTTCTGTGAGGAAGAGTTGAAAGTATTAATTTCTACTCAGGGGTTTGTTTCATGTGAAGTAATATGACCTTAACTTTGGAGACAATTTATAAGATTTATATAATATCACTTTTTTTGGTTTGTTTTATAGCATACTTTTAGAGTTTGAATCCTAAAATTCCCTGTCTGTCACCCAGATTCCAAATGACCATTTCCTCAGACAATACTAACTCCTCTGTGTCAGTCAGAGCAGGTCTAAGATAACAATGGAATCATGGATAACTGGATCTTCTACCCAAAAACCCTCCCCCAAACCACATGCCAGTCTGTCATTGGGGTTGCAGCTATATTCTGATGTTGTTGTTGTTGTTAAGTGCCATCGAGTCGGGTCCGACCCATAGCGACCCTGTACAGGGTTTCCGAGGGTGTAAATCTTTACGGGAGTAGAAAGCCTCATCTTTCTCCCGTGGAGCGGCTGGTAGTTTCGAACCGCTGACCTTAAGGTTCGCAGCCCGATTCGTAACCACTACGCTACCATAGCATATCACATTAGACCATTTAGAAAGTATTTTGAAGGGAGGTGTTTTCTGTAGCTAGGTTCTGCCTTTCAATTTACTTGCTTGCAAGACTTTTTCCCCCCACAAGCAGCAGTCAAGAAATCAAACGATGTATTGCATTAGGAAAATCTGCTGCACAAGACCTTTTTAAAGTATTGAAGAGCAAAGATGTCAGCTTGAGGACTAAGGTGCGCCTGACCCAAGCCATGGTATTCTCATTATCCTCATATGCATGTGAAAGTTGGACAGTGAATTAGGGAGACTGTAGAAGAATTGATGCTTTTGAGTAATAGTGTTGGAGGAGAATACTGAAAGTGCCATGGGCTGCCAAAAGAACCAACAGATCTGTGTTGGAAGAAGTGCAGCCAGAGTGCTCCTTGGAGGCTAGAATGGCCCAACTTCATCTCTCATACTTAGGACATATTGTCAGGAGGGACCAGTTGCTGGAGAAGGATATCATGTTTGGTAAGGTGGAGGGTCAGACAAAAAGAGGAAGACCCCCAGCAAGATGAATTGGCAAAGTGGCAGCATCAGTGGGCTCAAGCGTGGCAACAATAGTGAGGTTGGCCCAGGATCTGCTGTCCGTAAGGTTGCTATGAGTCGGCACCGACTCGATGGCACCTAACAACAACAATCATCTATTTTTAAGGGGACTGACTCATTTTGCTAACATAAATGAATCAAGAGAACACTTGATGAAGAGAAGTAGGTAACAAAACAGATGCTGTTGTTGAAGGATTGGTCAGGATATATTTCTGAGAGTATTTTTTTTTTAAATAAATGTTTTATTGTGAATTATGTGATAGTTTACATGGAGGGCCATTAGTTTTATATTCATTCCATCATATATCGTTTCATTGCTGTAGTTACACTCCTGTCCATGCATCATCAACCAACCAAATGGTATATACCCTGCAAGCCTGGCCCCCCTCTCCCCCGGTCATCAGCACATAGCTCCTTCCCCCCTCTGGATCTCAAGTCCCCAGCTGCGCCATCTCTCCACATCATCATCTCTGCCTCCATCTCAGGCAACACTGCTTCTCTGGGTAGGGTCCCGCTCTCTGCTCTTCTCCATTGATGATCCCAGGGTCCTCTGAGAATATTTTTGAAGAGTTTAAAATATTCAGTACATTCATTTGCCATTTGCTTTCTGTAAATATCATGTCAAGAAACATAATTTTGCTCACATCGCAGTATTATTTTCAAAATACCACATCACAGTTGAAATTGTAGACTTTGGTTACACTGTATACTGTAAATTCAGTATTATCCATTATGTTCAGAGGAGTCATTATATTTAAGAAGGCATTAATTATTTTACAACCAGCCTGTAAATATCTGGACAGTATTCGATGATAGATAGCACTTTTTCTTGAATAAGGATAGTAATATAAGACTTTGTGATGCAGTTTATTACTACAAACTAGTTAACTTCAAAACAAAAGAAAACCTACTGCCAGAAAGTTAATTCCAACGTGTACCAATGCTGTTTAGGACTTTTCAAGATCTTTACAGGTGCAAGCAACCTCTTCTTTCTCCCGCAGAGCAGCTGGTGGTGGGTTTGAACCATAAACTTTGCTGCTAACAGCCCAACACGTAAACCACAGAACTTAAAATAACTAGATATTGTAAACTAGGTGAACGTTTTTTAGTCTTTATCCATTTACATATTTCTATGGAAAATAAATCAATTGATTATGGTATTTTACCTTTTTTGTTTCATTCGAGTTTGAAATCTCAGTGAGACTGAGAAAATGAATAGACATCTGTTGGCAGTCTAGTCTGGTGTTTGGAGAGGTGAAAGGTAGTACCCTGGCTCTCACGACTCTTGCTCCAGTGACTGATTTATGTAGTACTGTAGGCTAGCTACAGCTAACTGTAGCCTAACTGTAAGATTGGCAGTTCAAATTCACCAGCTGCTCCTCAGAAACCCTATACAGGGCTGTTATGAGTTAGAACAGACTCAAGGGCACTTAATAACAACAACATTTCTATTACTTTATCACACTTTTAATTAGCTCTGGTAGTTCAGTGATTAAGCACTCAGCTGAAAAACTGAAAGGTTGGAGGTTTGAATCTACCAGCAGCTCATTGGGAGAAAAGGTTTAATGATTTGCTCTCATAAAGATTACAGTCGAGAAAATTTTATTAGACAGTTCTGCTCTGTCTTTTGGAATCCTGGTGTGGTGCTATAGGATAAGCACTGGACTGCTAACCTCAAGGTCAACAGTTCAAATCCACTAGCTGCTCATTGGAAACCCTATACAGGGTCGCTGTGAGTTGGAATCAACTTTTGTAGCTTTTAACAGTTCTGTCATATGGGGTTGTTATGAGTTGAAATCAACTCTACAGCACACAGCAGCAACAAGGAGAATGGGATGTGGTAACTCTGCTTAATGTTGTCAAATTCAAATACGTATTTAAAGCTTAAGTGAGTAATTCAGACTCTTATGAAATCAATGTTTTATGACCACCAAGAACTTAGGTCATAAACAAATGGGCAGCAAATCATTTTGTTTTCAGAACATTTTTTTTTCAACTAAAGAGCAATTAAAACTTTGGATGATTTATTTTAAATTTAATAATAGTTTTAATTGAATTAAGATTATACTAAACACAGTCCTACTAGAATTGCTACATTTAAGCAAATCATGCTGTATTTATGGGAACATCTTTGGGAAAAAACCCAAGGAAACAAGACATTTGTTCATAACCCAAAGTCTTGAGTTTCTTGTAGGTGCTTATAGTTCATGGAGAACAATAACTGTAATCACAGACCCATAGGGCATGTGCCTGGAGCGGATAGATGCGCCATATTAACGTGGAACATTACGAATTACAAGGTTCTTTAGAATGAAGTGTGTTAAATAAACATAGTTAAAACCATGTTATTTACTCTTGATTTAGGGAGATGAGGCACATTGCTTGTACATAAGTCTTTTAAATATTTGATAATTTAATGCACTGTTGCAAGTGCATATTAGTTACATATACTGGTATGGCACTGTGGGATAAGGCACTGGACCGCAAGGTTGATTTGAACTGTAAAGGTCAGTGGTTCAGATTCATCAGCTGCTCCTCAGAAATCCTATTCAGGGTCACTATGCGTTGGAACCAACCTATAGCACTAAATAACAACTAAAACCAAACCTACTGCCATCAAGTTTATTCTGATACAATAACTTATGAAGTGTTGTCAAGTTGGTTCTGACTCATAGCAACCCTGTATAGGGTTTCCGTGGAGTAGCTGGTGACTGAGCCGCCGACCTTGTGGTTTAAACCAACTTTGCCGTCCAGTGCATTATCCTGCAGTGCCACACCAGGACTCCATTCTGACACATGTTGTTATTAAGTATCGGCGAGTCGATTACAACCCACAGCCACCCTATATAGGTTTTCCAAGGAGCAGCTGGTGAGCTTGAACCACTGACCTTGCAGTTCAAACAACTTTGCAGTCTGATGCATTAGCCCACAGCATCACACCAGGATTCCATTCTGGCACATGTTGTTGTTGTTGTTATGTGCCTTGGAGTTGGTTTCCGACTCTTAGTGAGCCTGCATAGGGTTTCCGAGGCTGTAAATCTTTACAGGAGCAGAAAGCCTCATCTTTCTTCTGTGGAACAGCTGGTAGTTTTGAACTGCTGACCCTGAGGTTAGCAGCCCGATTTGTAACCACTACGCTACCAGAGCTCCTGAACCACTGATGTTGCAGTTCAGATGACTTTGCAGTCTGATGCATTAGCCCACAGCGCCATACCAGGACTCCTAAAGCTCTTTATCCTGGCCCTATATAGGAGCTCTGGTAGCTTAGTGGTTATGAGCTGGGCTGCCAACCTCAAGGTCAGCAGTTCAAAACTTCCATGCATTCCTTGGGAGAAAGATGAGGCTTTCTACTTTGGTAAAGATTTGCAGCCTTGGAAACCCGATGCAGGGTTGCTATGAATTGGAACCAACTCCATGGCACAGCACCGCCATCACCACACCAACAGTGACCCTATACAGGATTCCTAGACTGAATATTTACAGGAGCAGCCAGCCTCGAATTTTTTTTTTTTTTTTTACCACCCTGTGTAGTAGTTCATGGGTTTGAACTGTTGACATTGCAGTTAGCAGGCCAACACCTCTGCCAGAAAGCATAGTCAAAATATTCAAAACCAAACCCACTGCCATTGAGTCATTCTGATTTACAGTAACCCTTTAGGACAGAATCTGGAGTCCTGTGTGGCACTGTGGGTTAATGCGCCAGACTGCAAAGCCGTTTGAACTGCAAGGTTGTCGGTTCAAGCTCACCAGCTGCTCCTCAGAAACCCTATACAGGGTTGCTACTGGTCGGATTCAACTCAACGGCACTTCACAACAACAACATAGGACAGAATCTAGGTGTAGGATAGGCAGTTTTTAGTGGTTCAAACTCAATAGCCACTATGAAAACCCTGTAGGGTTTTCAATGCTATAAATCTTTATGGAAGCAGATTGTCACATCTTTCTCCCAAGGCTAGCAGTCCTGTAACCATCATGCCACCAGTCACCCTTTGATGGCCACTAATACAATAGAATAAACTTCCAGATGCCACTTGTTCGGTTGGTGTTGTTTGTAAGCTTTCTGAAGGCAGGGGTCAAGCCTCACTGAGCATCTTTTCACTACTTTCCTCTCCTGCATTTGCATTTTTAAGGTGACATTTTATCCATTAACTCACTTTTATTATTGTCAAGTTGGTTCCAACACATAGTGACCCTGTATAGAGTTTCCAAGAAGTGGCTGGTAGGTTTGAATTGCCAACTTTGCAGTTAGTAGTCCAGTGCTTATCCTACTATGCCACATCAAGACTCCAAATTAATGAACTCACTTTGGTATTATTGTTAAGTACCTTGAGTGGGTTCCAAGTCATAGTAACCTTGTATGGGGTTTGAGCCACTTACCTTGTGGTTAGCAGTGAGCACTTATTCTATAGCACCATACTAGGACTTCAGTGTTTATTCCGTGAATACTGAGTGAAGGGTCATTTTTCTGCCAAGTGTCTGCTGTATCATGGGGGTAGGGCCAGTGTGGGAAGAGGGAAGATATGGACTCTGCTTTTTGTCTTAACACATCAAGATTTGTGTTTGCTAAAAACTTTACATTTATTACTTCACTATCAAGACATATGGGTCGGAACCGACTTGACAGCACTTAACTACAACATCAAGATAACTGTATATCCCCATTTTAAACTGAGAAAACCGAGGCACAAAATGTTTAAGTGATCTGTATTATAAGGTCATGTGGTTTGCAAATCTGTAAGCAGGATTTGAACCCAAGCGGTCTGACTCCAGGTCTGTGCCCTGAACCTCCTCCCAAGTGTCCGGGTGCCCATGGGTAATATGGTGTGGTGGAGGCGACAGACAGAAATACAAGTACAATACAAAGTGATAGTGCCTTAAAGGAGGGATGAACAAAGGGCTGTGAGAGCAGAGAGGAAGGGAACTTATTTTGCCTCAGGGAGTTGAAAGGCTTCTCAGCAGAGGTGACATTTGAGCTGGGTCATTTAGTCTTCTGCAGGGCAGCTGCCAGAGTTCTGCCTTGTTTGAAATAAGCACATTTACAAGAGAATAGTGGAGCACATTCCATTTGATGGATTGGATTGACAGATTGGAAGTAACTCCCCAGAATGATGGCTTTGTTAGGTATTTGTTCTCCAAGAACCCTACCTGCCACTCCCCTTTGGTGAATTGTGGCAAAAAAGCTGTCACATTAAGCTGTCACTCAGGATATTTGTGAGAGGGGGAGGGAAGAACAAATTATGGGCAGAACTGAGTATTTTCAGAACAGTCTAAACCCCGGAAAGATTATGTTTCAGAGCATTTATAAATGAATACAACAGCCTTAAAAAAAAAAAAAAGCTGTTCAAAAAGAAAATTGAATAGAGAAAAGTTAATTAGCCTATGGATATTTTTTTAAGTAGCCAGCCTGATTCTTACCCACCGAAAATACATCAGTGTCTGTTAAGGCCAAGGTAGAGGGACAGAAGTATAGGCAGAAATCAATTATTTAGTTATCCAACATTCTTATAGAGATTACTTAATTCTAGAAGTGTTTTCTTTATCATTTTCTCTGTGATTTTAAACGTTTGTAGGAAGTAGATTCAATTCCAGCTTGTCTGACCTTTGTCTCATTTGT
>NW_006408590.1:551165-581803 GCF_000296735.1 Chrysochloris asiatica | reverse complement strand
CCCCTCAAGTGTCTATTTCACAGTGGTAGGCAAGGGAAACCAAGATTCAAAAGACAGCCAAGCATCTTAACATTATTCCCCTCTTTTACCCATTCAAACCATGCCTCATTCCCTGTATCCCAGAGCTTTGTTGTTCCAAAGTTTTGAATACATCACCATTTACTTCTGTCCCACTTAGCCCATGCAAAACTGCATACCTGTTCTCCCATCTGCCTTGTTCTTCCATTCCCCTCCCCCTTCTTGTTAATTGCCCCGACCCCACATCCCAAGCACCCAAGCTATCCTATGTCTATTCCCTACCCTGTGCTCTTTTTTTTTTTTTTTTTTTTTTTTTTCAGTCTGTATGTGTTGAGCTATTGAAATGTTTAGAAGACCAATCAATCTAGGTCTTTCTAAATTATGCTTGCTAACAGTTTTATTTCTGAAAACACGGTTTAACAGAACTTAGAGTTGGCACTCTGGTTCCCTATTCCAGCTCCTGTTTTCCCCACCTCCCTCCTAACCAACCCCTCATTCACCCTCCACTCCCCAAGCCTGAAATGGAAAGAACTCTCTTTGTTGCAGATGATAATATTTAAGCTTTAAAATTTTAACAGTATTTCAGTTGCAAATAAATGGAAATTGTGTATTCTGTTTAATGTGTTTCAGAAAATCCCTATTTTTTTTTTCTTTAAATACAAGAAAACAGGCGTGTAATGCCTCATTGAAAAAAGCCTGTAGGGGTGCTTTGTGCAGGTCTTAATTAAGGGCTTTGAAAGACCAAACAAAAGGAAAAAGGAAAATGCTACAGGGTTATTGTTATTCCACCCCATTGGCTCAGCTAGCTGACCATCCATTGGAGCATTTTGTCCATTTTGAAACTGAATGACACTTTTGTTCGTGATTAACAGAGGTGAAAGAAGCCAATTATTGGGCAGTCTTTTTCCATAGAACAGCTGCTGTTGGATTTAACTGCAGGCAAATACGGTCTTTTACTACCACAAGGATGTTGTGATGACAGTTTATTTTTATAGAACTATGTGGTAGAAAACAAAATCTGACCAACTCCTGTTATGAATATGCACTGGAATTTATCATGAAAGAGTGATTTCAAGGCTCTAACTGTTCCATAATTCTTTGTCAAAATTGACAGACCTATGTATGTGTGTGTTTGTATAAAACTTGTATATACTTATGTGTGTTGCATGCGCACACATTTTAAAAACAACTTTTTAATGTTGGGATTGTACCATTAAAGTTTTATATTTGTTAATCTGTATATTTGTAAGTTGCTTTAAACCTTCCTTCTTTTAATATAAAAAACCCATAGCTTGTTAAAGTTGCAGCATAATTAAAACCCGTTGCCACCAAGTTGATTCTGATGCCTCGTGACCCTCCAACTCAGCTGGAGCTGCCTCATAGGAATTCCAAGGCGGTAGTCATTACAGAGGAGTCCTGGTGTGGCGCTGTGGGCTAATGCGCTAGATTGCAAAGACGTTTGAACTGCAAAATCGGTGGTTCAAGCTCACCAGTCACTTCTCGAAAACCCTATACAGGGTCGCTATGGATCGGAACCGACTCAACGGCAGTTAACAACAACAACGACAGTCATAACAGAAGCATACTACACATCTTTCTTTCGAAGAGAAGTTGGTGGGTTCAAACCACTGACCCTATGGTTTGCTGCTGAGTGCTTAACCACTGTATCACCTGGGTCCCTTGCAGGATCATTAATGGAACACAGAGTGCTCTTCCCTGAGTCTCAAGCTCTATGAATATAACAGACTGCTTGCTAGTATCATATGCCTTTGGTCAACTTTGATTCAGGGTGACCCCATGTATATCAGACTAGAATGGTGCTCTTTGATGGTTGATTTTTTGGAAATCGATTGCCAGGTTTTTCTTATAAGGGACCCTCCAGCCTTTCAGTTAGCAGCCTAGTGTGTTAGCCATTTGAACCATCCCGAGACCTCACACACTACATAGGTGGAGCAAAGGAGTCGTGGAGAACAACTACTCATTTCATTCAGATTCCTGGTCCATCTCTAGTATTCAGTGATTGTTGTTCAGTGTGCTGAATTGGTTGGTACCTGTATAGGGTTCCTGAGGAGTGGCTGGTGAGCTTGTACTGCTGACCTTGTGGTTCAAAAGAATTTTGCAGTCCAGTGCATTAACCTACAGTGCCACACCACGATACACTGGTTGTTGTTGTTGTTAAGTGCCATGGAGTTGGTACCAACCCATCGTGACCCTGTATGGGGTTTCCAAGGAGCAACTGGTGAGTTTGAACCACCAGCCTTGTGGTTCAAACTGACTTTGCAATCCAGTGCATTAGCCCACAGCACCACACCAAGACTCCAGGATTCAGTGGTAGGAATGTTAAAACTAAGAAGATCTCACATTGTTGTACCTTGCTACCGAATGTGTAGTGGCACTGTAGGATAAGTACTGGATTGCTAACTACAAGGTCAGCAGTTCAAACCTACCAGCTCCTTGGAAATCCTATACAGGGTTGATGTGAGTTGGAATAGGAACCTACTCAATGACACTTAACAACAACAATAGCAGCTTGGAGAATCATGGAGGTTCAAACTCTCAGGATATACTTCCTTCCCTTAGACCAGCGGTGGGGAACAGCATTTGGTGTGGTCCTGCCAGGGCAACCTTAGTTCTGGCTTAGTTAAGGATGAGTTAAGTAAATGTTTCATCAAATACAGCAGGCTTATTTTTAAGTTGACAATTTTTTATGGTCCTTGAATGATGTTATGATTTGTGGCAGAAAGAAGATTCTTCACAACCTGAGATATGCAGATGATACAACCTTGCTGGCTGAAAGTGAGGAGGACTTAAAATATTTACTGATGAAGATCAAGGAGCACAGCCTTCGATATGGATTACATCTCAATGTCAAGAAAACAGAAATCCTCCCACTTGACTAGTAAACAACATTCTTATCAATGGAGAAAAGATTGAAGTTGTCAAGGACTTCATTCTTCTTGGATCAACTATCAACACTCACGGAAGCAGCAGTCAGGAAGTCAACGGATGTATCGCATTAGGCAAATCTGCTGCACAAGACCTTTTTAAAGTGTTGAAGAGCAAAGATGTCAGCTTGAGGACTAAGGTACACCTGACCCAAGCCATGGTATTTTCAATAACCTTATATGCATTTGAAAGCTGGACAGTGAATAAGGAAGACCATAAAAGAATTGATGCTTTTGAGTTATGGTGTTGGAGAAGAATATAGAAAGTGCCATGAGCTGCCAAAAGAACCAACAGATCTGTGTTGGAAGAAGTGCAGCCAGAGTGCTTTCATACTTCAGACATATTCGTCATTCATACTTTGGACATACTGTCAAGAGGGACCAGTCGCTGGAGAAAGATAGCATGTTTGGTAAGGTGGATGGTCAGAGAAAAAGAGGAAGACCCCCAGTGAGATGGATCGACAAAGTGGTAGCATCAGTGGGTTCAAGTGTGGCAACAATTGTGAGGTTAGCCCAGAACCTGGCAGTGTTTTGTTCTGTTATGCATAAGGGTTGGGTTGCTATGAGTTGGTACTGACTTGATGGCACCTAACAACAACAACAACCCCAGCTTTAGACAAAAGGTCAGCTATGATTTCCTTCAGTGGACAGAGAACAACTCCAGCACATCTTAGGAATTTGTTTTTAGAAAAGTTTCTTAACCTTTCTGAACCTCAGTTTACTCCCATTTGTCAGAGTAATAGCACTGTCTTTTGAGTGGCCATGTGAATTCATGCTAAGTGTCCAGCACAAAGGACATGTTTGATCAGTGCTGTCTCCCCTTCTCTCTTTTTTTCTTTATTATTTAAGTTTTTATTGTGGGAGAATATCAGCTTTACATTCATCCTATCTCCCCTTCTCTTTTGCTGCAGACAACACCTCATACCTAAATCTGAAGTCATAGGACAAGAGTCTGGTAACTTTGCTTCTTACTCAGTTAGTGCCTTTCTTACCAGATTTTGATGTAGCAGAGGGTTGAGGTTTCCTGGGTTAACTTAATGAGAGAGAATAAGTAACTTCTCCCACCAATCCTTTTCTTCACTGACCTAGCTCAGACCCAGCATGGTGTGTCCTGCATTGTAGACCACCTGTGAAGAGCACACTCATAATTTGAAAGTCTTCTCAGGCTGGGTTGGGTCTTGCTTTGTAACCTTGGGAAAACCACTTACCTTTTATGTTTCTTTATTGGCAACATTTAACTCATTACCCACTTTTCAAGTATGTTTTTTAAGACAATTATAAGAGATTTTAAGACCTCTGTAGAAATCACTACATCAAAATGGGACTGTGAGGTCACTAAAAATTATAAGACAAAACAAAATAAAGCTGAGTGGCAATGCAATTGTGTAACTGCATGTATTCAGTTATTATTTGAGCATGTTGCTTAATCATGAAATTCATTTGGGACCTGCCAGGACGATACCCAACGGAAAATAAGTCTGCCGTGCTTGTAGACTGCAGAGAAGGTGGTATTTGAACTGGGCTGAGTGGTTGAGTGCCTTTTCTCTTCTTGGTGTCTCAGTTGTCTTCTCCATTCCAAATCCATGCCCCATGTCTGAAACCCACCTTCTGTTGTTGATAATCTTTCTTACATCCTCCCCCTCTTCACTGGCTCTTCCCTGTGCCTTTTGGTTAGAGCTTGCTTGGCTTTTCACATCTCAATTATCTTGAGGTTAAAAGAGTAGAGTTTGCTGCCCTTTAGTACCTGAGCCTTCATTCTCACATGCATTCCCTGCCTCTTCTGTAATCTGTGATCTTCAACTTTCACCCCTCTTGAATGCTTCTATTTACTAGCGTCTCTGCTGATTGCCTTTCGAGAATTAGATACTAAGCTTGTCGTTTTTTCGTTTTTGCCATCCCTTCCCTACATGGAAAGTCCTGTCATGGATCTACCAGTGTCCCTTCTTATTGTGTCTAAGCACATAAAACTGCATTTCTCCAAGAACTCAAACAATTGAACTTGGAAATGTTGACTTAACATGTATGTACTGTGCTCTAGAAAATCACTCTTTCCCCACAAGGTGCATATTAAATAAGAGATTTCAAAGCAAAACAAAGAAACCCAAAAGATCTTTTTTTCTCAAGACTACAAACAAGTGCCACATAGAAAACTCGAGGTGATGTGGGAATTGCTTCTATCGTTTTACAAACTGGGCTCAAAGTTGGCACTCAGAGTTGATTTGGAGAAGGATCTTCGGTGGGCATCCAGGTGTGTTCCTTCCTGTGTAGTCTGTGTCTCTCCACACTCCTTCATCCTCGTTAAACTGCATTATCGAAATCATACCTAGAGGGAAATTGATGTTTTGATAGTTGTTTCTGACGCATAGTGACTCCATGCACAACAGAGTGAAATACTGACCAGTCCTGTGCCGTCCGCACAGCTGTTGTTACGGTTGAGCCTGTTGCAGCCACTGAATCACTTCATCTCATCGAGGGCCTTCCTCTTTTTTCCTCTGCTTTACCAAACACAGTGTCCTTCTCCAGGGCATTATGATAGCGTGTTGAAGTACTCGAGATGAAGTCTCACCATCATTCTTGCTTCTGAGGAGATTTCTGGTTGTACTTCTTCCAATGAAGGGTGACTTATTCATATTAAAAAAAAAAAAAAAATCACTAGTGTTTTGTTTTTAAAGGATGTTCCATTTTAAAAGTATTACATCACTACCTGGTTCATGAAAGGGACAGTGTATGGGAAGAGAAGTGGCACAGTTGATTAGCAAGAAGAGGTTGTTGTTTAAGTGCCATTGAGTCGGTTTTGACTGATGTTGTTGTTGTTGTTAAGTGACATCTAGTCGGTACCGACTCAAAGTGACCTCATCACAGCAGAACGAAACACTGCCCAATCCTGGGCTAACCCTTGAGCCAATCCATCTCAATGGGGTCTTCCTCTTTTTCTCTGATCCTCCACCTTACCAAACATGAGATCCTTCTCCCAAGACTGGTCATAGTGACCCTGTAATAGGGTGTCCAAGGAGCAGCTGGTAAGTTTGAACTTTCGGTCCAGTCATTTATCCCACAGCGCCACACCAGGACTCCCATAGAAGATGGTATACAGAATAAAGTTTCCAATATTGGGAGCCTTGCCAGTTGAAGATGCACCTAATGTGGATGAAAAGTGAACTTAACAATGAGAATAGGAAGTCAATTTATTTCCTAATTTAGGAAGAACAGCTCCATTATGAAAATGGCAGTGTTCTTGTACATCAGGGGTTTTCAACTTCTGTGTGATTGACATTTAAGTTGAATAATCCTTTGTCTGGAGAAAGGTGACTCTATAGGCTAAGCACTGGACTCCAAACCACAAGATAGGTAGTTTGAACCTACTGGCCACTCTGTAGAAGAAAGATTAGGCTTTCTGCCCCTGCAAAGATTTACCGTTTCAGAGCCTTTACCACAGGGTCACTATGAATTGGACTTGACTCAACAGTACTTAATAACAACCCTCTTTTGATGTAGGGGCTGTCCTATGAATTGTAGGATGTTTAGTAGCATCTTTGACCTCTACTCATTGGATACCAGTAATAGCCACCAATTGTGACAACTTAAAAATACCTCCAAACATTGTTTCCTAGGGGACAGATTCTCCCTTGCTTGAGAACTACTGCTCTACCTTCTTGAGAAAGGTGTCTATGCTTTAGGTAAGGAAAGTGGATAACCTTTGTAGACTGGTGTTCATTTTCCTATCCTTTTTGAGTTTTCAAGATTTTGATGTACATATGAATAGAGGGAGCTCTGGTAGCGTAGTGGTTGCAAATCCTTAAGGTCAGCAGTTCGAAACTACCAGCCGCTCCATGGGAGAAAGATGAGGCTTTCTGCTCCAATAAAGATTTACAGCCTCGGAAACCCTGTATGGGTCGCTATGGGTCAGAACCGACTCAACGGCACTTAACAACAACAAATGAATAGAACACAATTTAGTTATCAGTTTGTATTTGGAAGAATGTGGGAACTGGATTCTGGTTTTGATGCTGGTTGTGGAGCTTTGATTAAAGACCGTGCCCCATTCTGGGCCTTAGATTTACTCACCAGTATAAATAAGGAGCTCTGGCAGCGTAGTGGTTACGAATCGGACTGTGAAGCACTAGGTCAGCAGTTCAAAACTACCAGCTGTTCTGCAGGAGAAAGATGAGGCTTTCTGCTCCCGTAAAGATTTACAACCTCGGAAACGCTGTACAGGGTCGCTGTGAGTAGGAACCAACTCCACGGCATATAACCACCACCATAAATTCGGAGAGGTCGGGGAAAGCTTTGCTTTATATAATTTGTGTGTGTATACTTTTTTTTTTTTTTTTAAGGTTTTTATTGTGGATTGAGTGCAAGTTTACAGGGCACATCATCAGTTTCACATTCAGCTGTTCATATGACTGTATACTTTTTAATATGTTTTTGTGTGTATGTTTTTAGTCCTTTAAAAGAGATCTAGACGAGAAAACTATAAAGACTTTAGAAGTAGAATCCCTGTTCTCTTTGTGCGCCTCGCATGACAAGATTTGGAAGTATCTATTCAGTGTCTGTCCTTGTAGAAAATATCTGAGCAGGTGATATTCAGTAAAAAAAATAACTGCTCCCTCCTATTTTAACTTACTGTTCGATGCAAGTGGGTTTGTGTGTGTGTGTATGTATAAAGCACTTTGAAAGAAAAAAGCACTATATTGGAAATACATTGATTTTAATGATTGCTTCTAGGTACTACTTTGGAACTTTTTTTCAAAACTGGAAAATAGCAGTCCACCATGCATGGGTCATTATGATCTGTCTTCAAAATAGCAATTTATGTAACAAAATGAGCCAAAAAAATAGGGTTCCCTGGTTATTTTTAAGGAAGAAATTACTAAGATGCAAAATGAGCCTTAAATAAGAATGAGTGTGTGTATATTTAGACTAACTTGCATGTTTACATTGGTTGCCCTGGCTCAGCCACATAAGTGGCAGTTTGCTTACTGGGCTAACCTTTTTATCCTTGGTATCCCCCAAATCTTAGACCCATCTCAAGTTTTATAGCTCATGTTGCTATCTAAATATTGGGTGGAACCAACAGTAGAACCAAAATAAAATAGAGGAAATAGTTAAAATTAAAACTAGCTGGTCACCAAACTAGCAGATGCAGTGTGTCCCCCCGGCCCCTATTGCATTGCAAGAACTGGCTAAGGTCCAGCCCCAAAGACAGGTCATCCATCTATCATGCAAATATGGTATTTATAAATGTTGGGTATTTAGGCCTGGAGTTAGTTGCAGGTGTGTGATAGGTGCATTATGAAAACATCTGTGACAAGGACACTCAGCCTAGTAGCAGTTTCTGCTATTGTATGATCAACTGTGATGATGAAAATTGTAGGGCTTTTAGAAGACATCTTTATTGCTATTATGATTGATTTTTCCTGAGAGTTTTCTATCTTTTTCTGTCCACATAAATGATAAAAACCTATTATGGAAAAGCTGTGGAATATATATTCATACTTATAAGCATCTTCACTTTCCACTAAACCAAACCAGACACCCATCATTACAGGATACATTTTCTTTATAAGTAATTGGTTGTAAAGCACTTCTTAAGATCATTTGTTTAGCCTCTAACACTTTTCAAGCATTCATTCTGGTGTTAGAGTGATGAGGGAACAGTGTTTGGACTCAGATTGCCTCTGTGTTCAAATCATGGCTCAGTATCTCTGCTAGGTAATTTTGGGCAAGTTCATAAATTTATTTTTGCCTTCATTTTCAGTTCTGTAAGATGGGAACTGCAATGGTACATAATAACTCTTTATGATTTTTGTCACTAAAAAAAAACCAAACAATCCTGCCCATTGCCATCGAGTCCATTTCAGCTAACAGTGATCCAATAGAAAAGACTAGAACTGCTCCATATGGGTTCAAGGCAGTAATCATTATGTAGTGTACTGCCACATCTGTCCCCTATGGAGTGGCTAGTAGGACTGAACTGCCAACCTCTCAATGAACAAACAAGAACCTAATCATTAGGTCACCAGGATTTCTTTGGTTACAACACAGTGGTTACAGATTGAATTATGCATTCAAAAAATATGTGTGGAAAATCTTAGCCTCTTTGCCTGTGTTTATAACATCATTTGGGGAGGGGTTGTCTCTGTTATGATAATTAGGCAGGGTTAGTTGAGGGTTTATTTTGAGATACGCTGTTAACTGCCACAGAGTCAGTTCATACCTTTAACAATATAAATGGTCACTTGACATGCCGACCTTACAAGGTGGAATACACAGGAATCAAATCAACTACATCGGTGGAAAGAGACAGTGGAGATTCTCGCTTAATATCAGAAGCCAAAACAAGACCAGGAGCCAATTGTGGAAAAGACCATCAATTGCTCATATGTAAGTTCAGGCTGAAGCTGAAGAAAATTAAAAACAAGTTAATGGAAAACCAAATGGGAAGAACATGCGCAGCATTTCTTAAGCTGAAAGTACTGAAGAAAACATTCAAAGAACTGAAGCAAAAAATTAACACGCTGGAATGCAAAGTCACTTGGAACCACAAGGTCAGTGGTTCAAGCTCACCAGCCACTCCTTGGAAATCCTAATACAGGACTGCTATGGGTCGGAACCGACTTACCAGCACTTAAAAACAACAACAATGAACGGTCAAAATATTGACTGGCCTGTTGTTTTTAGGTGCCATCGAGTTGGTACCAACTCATTGGGACCATACACATAGCAGAATGAAACACGGCTCAGTCCTGCTCCAGTTTCATAATCCTTGCTATGCTTGATGGTATGAGTCAAACCACCACACACAACCACTGACTCACAGCTTTGCTTTGGCCCTCACAGTTCCGCTGCCAATATTTTGTCATTTTTAAAGGCTAACCTTTATTCTTGGGAATGCTATGTCTCTGTAGGAGAAGAACTGTACTGTGAGCCACAAGGTTGACAGTTTGAGTCTACCAGCAGCTCCTTGGGAGCAAGATGAAGCTTTCTGCTTCCACCGAGATTTACAGTCTCAGAAAAACCCTAAACAGCTATGAACCAGCTCCACAGCATTTAACAACAATCTTTTATTCTAAAATTATGTCCTTTTTTGCTTTTTTTCCCTTAAAATACCCCCCTCCCCCAGTTTTTGATGCTATTGTTTTGTAAATGTTCTCATATGTTAAAAAAAAAAAAGGTGGAAATCCTCTATTAGTTTCCCTAGTTGTATGGGATTTTGAGGCCAGAGTGTGGGGTAATTCAAAGATAACTGGGTTCTGGGAATCACACCTAAGGATTCTGGGAATCACATCTAAGCTAAGAATCCTCCAGTGCCCTTAGGAACTGATCTTCTAGCCACTGCCTAAGTATCTACAGTGACAAGGCAATGGCTTTTTACTGAACAGCTCTACAGCATTAACATGGTTATTATTATAATAATATTTTGTAATATAATCTGCCTCGAAGTTCAGTAGAGCAGAAATTTTCTTCCATCAAGTATTTTACTTGTGGGTACATAAGCTTAGTCATTGTGAATACTGAGTGGAGTCACAGATGTAAACATTATGCCTGTATTAGAGGCTGAGGAATTGCTTTTTCCTTTTCATCTCTGACATCTCTTATTGTTATTGATTTTCTCATTTATGACAACAGAATCAGCTTCTCTTACAAGTGCTCTTTTGCTTTTCTCTCTCAGACCTCCATACCAAATATCCTCTGTTTTCAAATGCGCCCTTAGTCAGAGTCTTGAGGCTCATCTCTAACCCAGGCTTCATATTTGGAGGCAGAATACTCCAGAGAGTTTATGTTTGGTTCAAGCATTCTCCATGGAAGTGTAAACACTTAGTAAACGTGGAATAGTAATAATAAGAATGTTAACTTTAGAGGGCTCTATAAATTGGTGGAGTCCTGTGTGGCGCTGTGGGTTAATGCGCCAGACAGCAAAGCCGTTTGAACTGCAAGGTCGGTGGTTCATGTTCACCAGCTGCTCTTCAGAAACCCTATACAGGGTCACTATGGGTCGGAATTGACTTGATGGCACTTAACAACAACAACAACAACTATAGTATGGTAGGAATCCTGCTGTGGTGCTGTGGGTTAATGCGCCGGACTACAAAGTCAGTTTGAACCGAAAGGACAGTGGTTCAAGCTCACCTGTTGCTCTTTGGAAACCCTATACAGGGTCACTATGGGTTGGAACTGACTCAGTGGCACTTAGCAACAACAACATAGTCAGGTGGACTTCTGGTGTGGCACTGTGGGTTAATGTGCTGGATTGTAAAGTCTGAACCACAAGGATGGCAGTTCACATTCACCTGCCACTGATCAAAACCTTATAAAGGGTTGCTATGGGTGGTAACTGATTTGACGGCGCTTAACGATAGCAACAGCAGACAATGGTGGAGTCCTGGTGTGGTGCTGTGGATTATTGTGCTGGACCGAAAAGTTGGTTTGAACCACAAGGTCATTGGTTCAAGCTCACTAGCCACTCCTTAGAAACCCTATTATAGGGTTGCTAATGGGTTGGAACTGACTCGATGGCACTTAACAACAAACATAGTATGGTGCTGTAGGGTAATCACTTGACTGCTAATGACAAGGTCAGTGGTTCAAACCCATCAGTTGCTCCTCAGAAACTGTATACAGATCACTGAGAATTGGAACCATCTTAATGGTGTTTAACAACAACTATGTTGTTGTTGTTAAGTGCCTTCAAGTTGGTTCCAACTCATAGCAACCCTATATTTCCAAGTAGTGGCTGGTGAATTTGAACTGCCGACCTTGAGGTTCAAACCGACCTTGTGGTCCAGCGCATTATCCCACAGCACTATACCAGGATTCCAACTACTATAGTTTTTTTGTTTTGTTTTTTAAGTCCTTTCCTATCTCTCTTGCTCTTTGTGGCAGGTCAGATGTTTTTCCCATTTACCCATGAGAAACTTAATAGACTTTCTAAGAACATAGACAGACATCATTTTAGAGTTGGAAAGACTTTGCATGCCATGCCAGCTTCACATCCCAGACAAGAAACTGGAAACTTGGGCGAGTTAAAGAAGTTGCTTCAGGCCACATGGCCAGAGATCGGCTATGGCCCTTAGAATTGGACTTCATTTTCAAGTCCCATTTGAACTAGACTACTACTGCACTCTGCTGTGCCAGGGCTATGCAACATGTAAAGATAAGTAAATAATACAGGACGTCTTAGCTCAACGAATTTGCACAGAAATAGGGCAAATGATTTTTTTGCCCTTTTGTTAAGCTTCATGAAAGCATTTCAGCAGATGAATGATGATGGATATCGCCTTTGGGAGAAAGGTCCACATTGAGTGGGATTATATCAGGAGGGAGCATTTGCGAGGAGAGAGACCTTGAAGATTAGATGACGCCATGGGAGGAAGGAGTAGAAGGCTGTTCCTTGTGAGTGGTATGGTGTCCTTGTTGTTAACTGCCATTGAGTTAACCCTGACTCATGGTGGCCTTCAGTACAACAGGATGCAATCTTACCCAGTCCTGCATTATCTTCACAGTCACCCAGATATTTGAGTCCTACTGTTGTGCCTATTGTGTCCTTCTCCCTGATGTGATTCATGAAGCCCTTGCTGGGCCTCTGGTTTATAAAACATGTTGTCGGCCTCTAGCAGTTGATCTGTCCTGATTATGTGAGTCATCAAAGCAAGTGAGTTGGACAGTGTTCTGTTATGATCTATAGGTTGTCATTGGCTAATTTTTGGAAGTACAACAATGCCTCTTTTCGTAGTCTGACTTAGTCTGGAAACTGTGCTGAAATCTGTACATGATGGGTTACCATACTAGCATTGGAAATGCGGGTGGCATAGCTTTCAGCATCATAGCAACATACAAGCCACTGAGGTATTTTCTAGTAATACTCCTAGAACTATGTATAGTGAAGGACCAGTCTTTTTTAAAATTAGTTACCTGTCTACTATAGTAATAAACTGCCTCACATCCATTCGGGCAACTTCTGATCACATATACATCCATAGTCAGTCCCGACTCCTATAAGTATATATTTTAAAATTTTGAAGTATCACAATAGTTTATAAAAACAAATATGTACTAGTTTGCACATACAGAAAACATTATCATTGTGACTGTTAAAAGTAGTATGTTAAAAATGTTTTAGTGTATCTGGAAGTGTTTCTTAAATGTTTTTTATGTACAGAAAAGTACATATAGTATGTACTATATGCTAAGATAATCATTTGACTTACTGATATTAGACACAAACTATACCTAACTATTCTGACTGAAGTACAAATTTGACATAAAGACAAGATTTAGGATTGGAGCTAATTCATAATTCTGGGATGACATATACATAATATGGTGTTGATACAAAGTCCAAATCACATAGCACTCTATTTACGGAAGTTATCATGGCCATTGATGAAGGAATACAGAGTCACTGTACTAAAAAGAATTGGTCTGCCAGTGCTCAATCATTTCAAGAGATAGCATATGACCAAGAACCGATGGTGTTGACAGAGTCCAAGGCACACTGAAGGCGCTGGCAAAAAACAAGGCAGCAGGAATTGACGGAATGCCAATTGAAATGTTTCAACAAACTGATCCAGTGCTAGAGGCACACACTTGCCTATGCCAAGAAATTTGAAAGACAGCTACCTGGCCAACCAATTGGAAGACATCCATATTTGTGCCCATTCTAAAGAAAGGTGACCCAAAGGAATGTGGAAATCATCAAACAATATGATTAATATCACATCCAAGTAAAATGTGCTGAAGGTAATTTAAAAATGCTCGCAGCAGTACATCAACAGAAATTCAAGCCAGATTCAGCAGAGGATGTAGAATGAGAGATATCATTGCTGATATCAGGTAGATCTTAGCTGAAAGCAGAGAATACTAGAAAGATGTTTGCTTATACTTTATTGACTATGAATATACATTTGACTGTGTGGCTCACTATAAAATTATTATAACATTGTGAAGAATGGGTATTCCAGAACACCTAAATGTGCTCATGAGGAAGCTGTAAAACCAAGGAGGAGTTGTTCAGACAGAACAAGGAGAGGATGAATGGTTTAAAATCAGGACTGTGCCCTGGGGATTTTGAGGCTGTAAATCTGCTGGAGAGTGGCTGGTGGATTCTAACTGCTTATCTTTTTAGCAGCCCAGCAGCTAACCCTCACACCATCAGGGCTCCTTATCATCTCCTGCAGTGGAGGCAGGAAAGGGTTAAAGTGTTAATAAGAAAGCAGCTCTAGAGGACTGGGTGGGATAGTTGAGAATGAGTTGGGGAGACACACAGAGACAAGTTCAGGTAGGATCTTGGTGTAAGGGAGGGAGAGCATTGGAATGAATTACTTATTATTTCAAAAAGATTGTTTTGATTGCCATCTATAGAATGACTAGAAAAGGGGAGCTTATGGAGACAAAAACATCAGCTAGGAGGCTACTGCAGTGGTCCAGGGAGAGATGAGGGTGGCTTGGATTTGGGTGGTGACTGTGGAGATAGAAACACAAGCAGGAGATAGCTAGAGGAATGCATCTGCTTTTGTATTTAGCGGTTTATCTCAGTGTTGAATGCCCATAATGGAGAGCCAGGAAAATGAGACCCATGAAAAACTATGTATGTACTGTTTTAGGAAATAATTGCAAAGAAAAATTATATTTGTAAAAAGTTATTTAAGAACCTTTTCCCTTCCTCACCCCCCTGAGGGTGAACCGTGAGCTATCTGGAAAACTTGGCTGTCCAGGACGGCTTGTTCTCTGAGATCTCTCATTTAGGTCTATTAATGTGCAGTATAATCTGTGTGTGTGTCATTGCTTAATTGTTGGCATGTAGTGACTCAACTGGTAATTTAAATTAATAGACTGTGCATATAAGCACACTATTGTTCTTCTTAGATCTCGATGGAGCTTTGATTGGCACTTAAGTGATGGTGTATTTGAATTAATTACCGTAGCTGAGAAGGAACTGGGAAAACACGTTAGGAAAAAAAATAGTTGTGATGTGATGTGTTGTAGGAGTGAGAGGAATACATTCCACATGAGAGTGAGCCTAGGTGGAGATACAAATGCTTCTGGGTTTAGCGAAGGGAGAAGAAATGAGGTGCCAAGTTCTCACAGCCATACAGGCCTTCTCCACCACTGTCTCAGTGGTGGTGTCAGCTGGTCACTCATTGATGGGGGACTGGCTTCCTTGCCCATCCCTCCAGCTCTTTCCATCCCCTGCAGGGTAACTAGTCCCATCTTAGGTCTCCCCTTTTCCCTGTCTCTCAGGATCCCAGCCCAGACAGTTCCACCTCAGGCAGTCCCTTTCTCACATGTTTACACACATCCTCTTTAAACTCCTTGTTTCTTTGCCTTTTCTCTTTCAAATCTTGCCCAGTTACCTCAGGAAATTCTCTGTTTCTTTGTTCTATTCCACAGCCAAAATAAGAAGAAAATTTCTGGTCATGGGTATGAGATTCATGCTATGATAAACCTATTGACAGATTATCTAATAACCAAATCCTGATGCATATACTGATTTGTTTCTGCAGCATTTAATGGTGGAGACTTTTCTCTCCTTGAAACTCTTCCTACAGTCCCTTCTCTGTATTTCCTGGTCACTCTTTCTCTCTCCCCTTCCTGTGTGTATTCCCCCAAGTGGAGTTATTTCTAAGTTTTTTTTTTATTAGTCATTTTCTTTATTTTTCTATTTCATCTCTGGGTGATTGGCAACTCCACTGTTGATCCCCACTTACATTCTCCTCAATCCTGGACTAGATAACACCACATGACCCAAGTGGAGTTGACTCTTCTCTCTCCCTTTCTTCTAGTGTGTTCTCAGTTGATGGCAGTGCCTCCCAGTTCCATGTACAAGAAACCACAGTGCCGTCTTCAAAGTTCATGTTTAGTTTAGCTCCCACCCCACCTCCACCCCCCAGCCTTCAGTCACTAACAGAAGAGCATTGGGCTGCCAACTTAACTGCCAAGTCAGCAGTTCAAAACCACCAGCTGCTTTTTGGGAGAAGGATGCAGTTTTCTGCTCTAGTAAAGATTTACAGCATTGGAAACCCTAGGGAGCTGGTCTGCTCTTCCCTCCAGGGTTGCTATGAGTTGGAATTGACTTGATGACAGTGATGGGTAGTCACTAACCTAGTTATGTTGGCTCTACCTCTTTGAAGGGGGGACTGTTTTGTTTTCTCTCTTTCTGTGCTGCATGTGACTCAGGACCTAATTACCTCTCCTAGTTGATTTCCCCACCTCAGCCTTCCTTCTTGACTCAACAATCCTTTCATACTGCCTTCAAAACTTATTTGTGCATTTGGTGGTTTATGTATGCCAGGCACATGGGAAATACTCACAAAATGCTCTGCACTTCACTTTATTCCAGAAAGAACTCTAAATTATTTACAAAAAAAAGGTATAAGATAAAATAAAAAATAAGTGTATGAGAAAACCAGGGCAACCCAAACAAATTAAGCTAAGAAAAGTTCATTGAAGGCAGAGATTACCAGAGGTGCTCACTTGATGTTTACAGTTGTGAAAGGTGGGCTAAAAGTTTGCCTCGGGTGGGCTACAATCTTAGGTACTAGTTGGAAGCAGAAGAAAGGATTCACTTCTGATTTCATAGAACTGATGGTGTGGCGCTGTAGGATCAACACTGGACTGAGAACCACAAGGTTGGCAATGGTTGCTCTTTAGAAACCCTATACTGGGCTGCTATGAGTCGGAACCAACCAGGCAGTACTTAACAACATAAGGTTAAAAATGGCAAGTTGTGTAGAAGCACACCTGTTCTTGCTATGGAGATCATAAAGGACTTTTCTCCCGTTGGGTTTTAGTTGTCCATTATTAAAATAAAATGGTTAGCGTAGATGGTGATCAAGTGACAATGATAATAGAAAAAAAAAAAAAAATTAACAGCCGACTTTGAGTGTTTGTTATGGGCTTGGAACTGACCGGATGTTCTATAATCCAATTCTCACAGTGGGGTAAAAATTATCTCCGTTTTACACTTGAAGGAACTGAGGTGCAGAGTGATTAGGGGATTTGTTCAGGGCTGTAGATCCATAAAAGAGCCCTGGTGGCATGATGGGTTACACATTGGGCTGCTAACTGCAAGTTTGGGGTTCAAACTCACCAGTCAGTCCACAGGAGAGAGATGAAGATGCTTCTTCCCCTAAATCTGACTTCCTCAGAAATCCTACACAGAGTTGCTATGAATTGGAACTATTGGATTTTGGGGTAGAACTAGTAAGGAACCCTGGTGGATATAGTCATAAAATACTGAGCTGCTAACCAAAAGGTCATCTGTTGGAACCCACCAGCTGCTCTAAGGGAGAAAGGTATGGAAGTTTGCCTTCTTAAAGATTTACAGCCTTGGACAACTTTTGGGGGGCAGTTCTACCCTGTTTTACAGGGATACTAAGAGTTGGAATGACAAGACTACAGTTTGATGTTTTGGTTTTCGGTAGTGAGTGGTGAGTAGGCTGAGCTTATTGGTATTCAGACTTCGGACTCTTGGTCTGGTTTCTGGGGTAAACTCTTGACCACTGTGCTTTCTAGTTCAGTGGTTCTGTGAGATGCTATTTCTAGGACAAAGCCTGTATTTTGACATTTTGAGGAAGGAAAATCAGTTTTACTGAAATCCAATTTCACATCATTTGCCCCAAACTATTTTTAAATACAGTAACTTGTATTTAAATGAAAACATCCCAATTTTGTTTTTCCTCAAATGTGTTTGCATGTAAAGTCATGATTTACCTTATAGGGGAAGACTTTGGGAGGGAATCTGTCAGGAGCACTCTTTGAAATATTTTATTCCTGATTGCTGTTCATAGCACAAATCAGGTGTCACTTGTAAAATAGCAGATATTTTCTATGTCCTTTTTTTTCCTTTCTCTCTGCAACTAGGCCTTTGACTTCCATTTTTGTTAAGTGTTAATCAAGTTGGTTCTGACTCATAGCCACCCTCTATAGAGTTTCTGAAGAGCGACTGGTAGGTTTGAACCACTGACCTTACCGTTAGCAGTCCAGTGTTTATCCCAGCAGCACCATACCATGACTCCCAGACTTCCATGAGATAACTGAAAACTTGTTAAGCTTTTCTTTCTTTTCTTTAAGTAGTTGCTATCATTACTATTTGTGATGCTGCAGGATAATGCACTGAACCCAAAGATCTGTTTGAACTGCAAGATCAGAAGTTCAAACCCACCAGCTGCTCCTTGGAAACGCTGTACAGGGTCACTATGAGAGGGAGCCAGCACTTAACAGCAACAACTACTATTACTGTGCAAAACATTTAACAGTGTCTGGCAGGGTTACAGTAGAGGAGCAGGAAATTGATCAAAGAAATATTTACAAACGCTGCAGATGCTCAGTAAATGTAAGTTGTTTTTCTTATTACTTACATAATGTTGTACAAGGATTCCTGTGGCTTAATGGGCTAGACTACAAAGGTCAGTTTGAACCACAGGTTGGTGGTTCAAATTCACCAGCTGCTCCTCAGAAACCTTAAGAGTTGGAATCGACTCCACAGCACTTAACAACAGCAACAGTGTTGTACAGATGAGGAATTACACTTTTATTCAAGCCCTTCCTGAAGACAATCCACTGTAAAATTTCCATGTTATTTTTCATCAGTCTATCCAGTAACATTCAGTTGTAATGTTAGTTCGGAGTCCTGGTGTGGCACTGTGAGTTAATGCACTGGACTTGCAAAGTTGTTTTGAACTGCAGGGATGGTGGTTCAAGCTCACTAGTCGCTCCTTGGAAAACCTATACAGGGTCGTTATGAGTCAGAACCGACTCGGCACTTAGCAACAATGACATACTTACTGCTGGCATGGTGATGTAGGATAAGCACTGGACTGGTAACTGCAAAGTTCAAACTTATCAGCTACCCCTTGGTTAAGTAGCAAACACTGCTTCTGTTGTTGTTAAGCGTCATAGAGTCAGTTCCGACTCATAATCACAACTGAAGGAAACACTGCCTGGTCCTGTGCCAAACTCAGTCATTGTTAACGCTTGAGCCCACTGCTGCTGAACCATCTCATTTAGGGTCTTCCTGCTTTTCAGTGACCTTCCACTGTACCAAGTATGATGTCCTGATAATATGTCCAAAGTATGAGAGATGAAGTCTCGCCATGCTGGCTTCTAAGGAGCATTCTGGCTTTGCTTCTTGCAACACAAATTTGTTTGTTATTCTAGCAGTCCATGGTACTTTTAATATTCTTCTTCAGCACCATAACTCAAATGCATCAATTCTTGTATGGTCTTCCTATTCATGGTCCAACTTTCATATGCATATGAGGCTATTGAAAATACCATGACTTAAGGGAGGCACACCTTAGTCCTCAAACTGCCATTTTTGTCCTTGAACACTTTAAAGAGGTCTTCTGCAGCAGATTTGGCTAATATAACACATCATTTGATTTCTTGACTGCTGCTTCAATGATTGTTGATAGTTGATCTAAGCCAAATGAAGTCTTTGACAACTTCAATCTTTTCTCCATTTATATGGATGTTATTTATTGGTCCAGTGGTGAGGACTTTTATTTTCTTTACATTGAAGTGTAACCCATCCTGAGACTGTAGTCTTTGATCTTCATCAGTAAGTAATTTAAATCCTGTTTGCTTTCAGCAGACAAAGTTGTATCACCTGCATATTGCAGGTTGTTAATCTTCCTCCAATCCTGATGCTATGTTTTTCCTCTTATCATCCAGTTTCTCAGATTATTGACTCAATGTACAGATTGAATAAGTATGGTGAAAGAGTATAATCCTGCCTCACACTTTTGCCATTCAGTGTCCCGTTGTTCTGTTTGAACTACTGCCTCTTGGTCTATATACAAGTTCCTCATGAGCATAATTAAGTGCTCCGGAATTCTCATTTTCCGTAACGTTGTCCATAGCTTGTCATGATTCACACATTCAAAAACCTTTGCATAGTCAATAAAGAATAGTTAAACGTCTTTCTCGTGTTCTCTGTGTTCCATCAGGATCCATCTGACATCAGCAGTAGTAGCCCTTGTTCCACATCCTCTTCTGAGTCTGACTTGAACTTCAGGCAGTTCCTTGTCAATGCAGTTTTTGAATCATCTTTAGCAAAGTTTTATTTACATGTGATATTAATGATATTGTTCGATGATTTCTTCCTTATATGATTTCTTCCTTATTATTGGGTCAGCTCTCTTTGGAATGGATCCAACTATGGATCTCTTATAGTCAATTAGTCAGGTCTTCCAAATTTCTTAGTATTGATGAGCGAGGGCCTCCAGTGCTACATCAGTTTGTTGAAAGACTTCAATTTGTATTCCGTCAATTCCCAGAACCCTGTTCTTGACCAGTGTCTTCAGTGCACCTTGGACCTCTTCCTTGAGTACCATTGCCTCTTGATCATATACTACCCCTTGAAATGGTTGAACATAGACAATTATTTTTTGCTATAGTAACTGTTTATTCCTTCCATCTTCTTTTATGCTTTCTGTATATCTCAATGTTTTGTCCATAGATTGTTTCTTCAATACTGGAAGTCAAGGAAGGCATGTTTCTTCAGTTCTAGCAGCTTGAGAAGTGCTGAGCATTAAGTCAACTGCAGAATTGAGACTTTTAAAAAATATTAACATCCTAAAGCAAAAACTCAATGCATTGTGTTTTTAGTAAACATAGTTCATGATAGCACACTGTTTTCTGTTTAAGGAGAAAAAGTACCCAAAGACCCGTATTGTTTGCAAACATTTAAAAGGATTAGGCTTTTTATTTCAGGGATGATTTTTTAAAATAAAGACGTCCAAATGGAGCTGCCCAAGGGAGTTAACAAAACGAAGTATGAGAATCTTTACTTCTCAAAGTTTTAGGATTATCATATGTTGTTGTTGTTGTTGTTGTTAAGTGCCGTGGAGTCGGTTCCGACTCATAGCGACCCTGCACAGGGTTTCCGAGACTGTAAGTCTTTATGGGAGCAGAACGCCTCATCTTTCTCCTGCGGAACGGCTGGTAGTTTCGAACTGCTGACCTTGCGGTTCACAGCCTGATTCGTAAATATTTTCTCCCCCCCAACAAGTCAACAAATTGTGTCATTTGCTGTTTGCTGTGTCTGACTCACCGAACCTATAGGACAAGTAAAACTGCTGCCCCATAAGATTTTCTAGGCTGTAAATTAAATCTTTACAGAAGCAGACTCCCACATCTTTTTTCCACAGAATGACTAGTAAGGTTCAACTGCTGACCCTTCTGTTCACAGCCAAGCACTTTAACCACTGCACTACCAGGGTTCCTTAGTTTCTCCCATATGGAATAGTGATTCTCATGAAATGCAAGTCATTCCCCAGGGAATATCTTGAATGACATTTTATAAACTGTCATTATCAATGTCTGTTGTCTTAATAGTCAACAGAAATGATTGAATCATCCCAATTACAATTTTGAGTCATTCTTTTAAAGATAAAATGTTTTATAGGTCTTTTTTAAAAAAAAAAAAAAAATGGCTACCATATGTTGTAAGGTGGAGGGAGAAAGAGAGAGAGCCATAGAAGTGTGTGTGTGTGTGTGTGTGTGTGTGTGTGTGTTTGGGAGTATATCGTGTGCTTCATGGCCTAAAGAGAAATGATTGCTTACAAAGCCTGTAGTACAGGGTGGAATTCTAGGAAGCCTGCTTTGGGTTCAAGCCTTGGCCTTCAGGGTATAGACTGCCTCATCCTTAAGAATTTTCCTCTTGAACATAATGAGGTCAGTGTCTCATTGTCTTGGAAATTGCAGCTGCTGTTGCCAGGCTCCTTACTGGATGTATACACTGCCTGTCTATTGGGAGACCCTTTTTAGATATGGGGCATTAGGAGGATTTATGGAGTGCAGAGTTTTTTGGCTTTACTTTCTTTTTAATCTTTATTATCTAAGATGGTTTAGTCAGAGTTATTCATAAGCATTTTATGCACAGTAAACGACAAATATGTTACAGTGTTATAATACGCTTTTAAAAACCTCAGTAGAAAAACAGAGAGAATGAAGCAAACATGCTGTTGATTAATGATGCATGGAGGGGATTGTAATCATTGCAATGAAATGAAATATGATGAATGTAAAGCTGATGTTCTCCCATGTAAACTATCACTCACTTCACAATAAAAACTAAAAAAGAAAAGAAAAACCTCAATAGAGCCCAAGGTCTCAAAATACAAATTGGACTAGCTCAACTTATCTATGAATAGTTCTATTGAAACAGTTGAAGGTAGTGCAATGTTGTTGTTGTTAAGTGTTGTAGAGTCAATTCTGACTCATGACGACCTTGATAGCGTTTCTGAGGAACAGCTGGCGGGTTTGAACTGCCGACATTGTGCAGTCCAGTGCTGATCCTGCAGTGACACACCAGAGCCATTTAAATACCCCGTGGGTCTGTCCTACTGGTACCGTCAATTTTAGAACTGATATCACTGGTCTGTGGACAAGGTGAAGGGAGACTTTAAATGTTTACCAAATCCATGAGCCAACTTTATGTTGTCACCAGAGCACCTTTAGTTTTAAAATAGTTTAGAGGAAGAAATAAGGAATAATTGACTTAAATAGCTAATTCCTTGAACTGATGGCTTTGTCTGTGTTTCACAGACACTATGTAAGGAGTCCTGGTGTGGTGCTGTGGGTTAATGCGCCAGACTGCAAAGTCGTTTGATCTGCAAGGTCGGTGGTTCAAGTTTACCAGCTGCTCCTTGGGAACCATATACAGGGTCATTATGGGTCAGAATGGACTCTCAGGCACTTAACAACAACAATATGTAAGAACTTGAGACCTAGCCAGGGAATTCAGACACTATATGATTGGTAAGGGGGAAGTCATACAAGTTGGGGCAAAAGTTCCTGAAATAATACTTAACTTTTACTACATTCTTTTGTTCAGGAGCTCTGGTAGCATAGTGTTTGCGAATCGGGCTGCGAACTGCAAGGTCAGCAGTTCAAAACTACCAGCTGTTCTGCGGGAGAAAAATAAGGCTTTCTGCTCCTGTAAAGATTTACAGCCTCAGAAATGGGTCACTATGAGTCGGAACTAACTCCACGGCACACAACCACCACATTCTTATGCTGCTGTTGTTAAGTGCTGTCTAGTTGGTTTCCAACTCATAGTCGGCGTCCAACCTACATAGGGTTTCGGAGGCTTGGTGTGGTCATAGGGCTTAATGCACTGAACTGCAAGGTCAGTGGTTCAAGCTCACTAGCCACTCCTTAGAAACCCTATACAGAGTTGCTATTAGTTGGAACCCTTTGACTCAGTGTCTCTAAATAACAACAACAACAACAACAAATCTTTGTAGGAGTAGAAAGTCTCTTTCTCTCATTGAGCAATAAGTAGGCTCAAACCATCGACCTTGTGATTCTCTTTTCTATTTCAGTGTTTTGAAATGTTGGCCATGACCCACTTAAATGATTTCACAATCCATTAATTGGTTGTAATTTGAAGTTTAAAAAATATACACCCAAATAGATGTTTTCGTGGGTGGGTGTTTGAAGGCAGGACCATGAAGTAATGTTTTCCTATCAGTAGGGTTAATAGTAAGTGTAGCCATGATAAAATAGAAACCACTTAGTAATTAGAATATTTACCATAATAAATGCTGTTGGATTGATTTCTTTATGAATAGGGCATTTTGTCTGTTAGGATGAAGTAATTGAACGTTTCTAATCTGGCCAGATGACAACCCTTACAGTACTTCTCGTTGATGTTAAATTGACTTTTGAAATAACATTTTGTCTGGTTGTCTTGGCTGATAATGAACGCTGTTTTGTCATTGTTAGGGTTATAGAACAGTTGTTGACACCCAAAGAATGACTGGAAACACTTATTAGAAAGGAAGAAAACAAAGACTATTTCAGTTTAATCCTTGTGTGTTCTATGTGGTACCAGATTCTAGGAGGCTTGATCGAATAATGGAATGAAAAGTTAGTTTCTTTTCTCCTTGACCTTGATTTTTCTTTGCCGTTTAGTAAAAATTGGCCCAGAATTAGAGTATTGTATGTTTTGCTCCTTAAAACCCCATCTCGTGCTTCCAAATTAGGCTCTATTTAAAAAGACAAAAACAAAGTAAAGCCAAAAAAACAAGCTGGACTTGTTTTTATATTAGAAAATCATCAGTTACCCTAGATAGTTTATTTAGTTATCTTTTTAAGGCTGTGTAATTTAAAACACACATGCCTTTCATTGCGGTATGATATTTACACACTAGTATTTTATTCTTTCTTTTCTAACTCTTAGGGTTAGCGTCTCCTTGACGAACACACCTTTAAATGTCTCCTAGGCCGTATTGCTTCACCGAGAGCATAAACAATTACAGCATAAAATAGTACCTTTGGAAATGAAGTCATGCGTCTTTCTTAATTGCTGAACTCTTGTAATTCTGATGGTGGTATGTTTAAGTCTGCACTCATTCACACACTTGCTAATACAAGCAGATGTGCCTGTTCATTTAGGAAAAACAGAATCTTGGGATTTCTTATTTTCTACTAATTATGCATGGTATGTACAGGAGTAGGAATGCCAAAGTAAGTGTCATAATGATAGATTTGGAAAGGACCTTAAGAGTTAGTACAACATATTTTACAGTACTGGAAGCAGAGATTGAGAGAAACTGGGTTTCTATGGTAACTTCCTGTGTTCCCCTCCTTTCGTTCCATTGTAATATACGGCTGCCAGAATGACCTTTCTAAAGCAAACCTGATATGCTTTAAACTTCCTCTGGCAAATTCCCATGCTTTTAAAATAAAGTTGTGATTTCTGAAGTCATATATAATGCCCTGTGGAATGGACCTTCGGCCTTTCTTGATAACTTCCCTTGCTACTTGGAGCTCTTCTGCCCTTGGTGGTCCTACCTCTTTAGACTAAGATGTTGTTGTTCTGACTCATAGTGACCTTGTATATAGCAGAACATGTGCTCTGTCCTGTGCTGACCTCACAGTCATTCCTGTGTTTGAATTCACACTTGGCAGCCACTGTGCTAGTACATCTCATTGAGGGTCATCTTCTTTTTTGCTGACTGCCTAGTTTATCAAGCATGTTGTTGTTTTCCAGAGGCTGCTCCCTCCTTATAGCATGTCTAAAGTAAATGAGATGAATTCTTGCCTTCCTTGAGTCTACAGAACATACTGACTGTACTTCTTACAAGGCAGATTTGCTTATTCTTCTGGAAATCCGTGGTATATTTAGTATTCTTTACCAACACAATCATTCAAATGCATTAATTCTTCTATCTTAATTATTCATAGTCCAGCATTCTCATGTATATGAAGCAATTGGAAATACCAGGCAAACCTTAGTTCTCAAAGGAACATTTTGAATTTTTTTTTTAAAAAACTTTTTACTATGAATTGAGTGAAGGTTTACAGAGCAGATCATCAGTTTTATTACATTCAACAAATCATACAGTTCCTTTCATTTCAGTGACTGCAATCCCCTCCATGCTATCCCACTTCCTCCCTGTGAACCTTAATTTTCATTCCATCCTTCTTCTAAACTCTGTCTTTACGTTAATGCTGCCCTTTTGATCTTGAATGGCTGACCAGGCATTGGTGAGCATCCTTTACTAGTGTTGTTTTCCCCCCATATATACCTCTCCACTGCTTGGCTGAAAATTGAGCCACTAGGTGAGTTCAGTTTCAGATCCAAAGGGTGACTGGAGGCCGTACTCCCCGGTTCCTCTGGTCTCTTTCTGACCAGCAAACCCAATCTCTCTTTGTTTCTTTTTGTTTTTTTAACAATTTTTCATTTTGTTCCACATTTTCTTATACTATATCCAGGACTTTCTAGTGTGATCCCTTTCAGAACAGTTGATAGTGTTAGTTAGGTACCAGGGTCATAGAGACTGATGGTCACATGCTCCATTAGTCCATTAGACTAATTGATTCCAAGTTTCTTCAGTTTTCATCACTTTTCTTTCCTCCATCAAGGAAGAGATCATAAATTGCACCTTATATGGCCACTCATGAGCCACTTAGATGGCTACTCATAAGGATCTTAACAGATCCTCTTATGTACTCTTAAGAGTAGGACGTAGAACATTGTCTTTGTGGACAATGTTTTTATGCCAGTTGACCATGGTGTCCCCTAGGACTATGGTCCTGAGTTTCCTCAATGTTTTTGGTAATGTCTAAGAAATTTTTATAGCTTTGCCCCCTGTATGCTCCTACATTTATAGGTGGGTTTTCAGCAATGGTAAATAGCAAGATACATATGTCCTCTGTCAAGCCTTTATATATTTGTGGAAATAACTCCTGCTCTCCCTCCCATACTTGTTCAGCCTGTGTATCTATCCTTATAGCTACTCATGTTGCAGGGTTGTATATATTGTGCAGTGACTCTATAAGATAAGCACTGAACTGTGAACCACAAGGTTGGCAGTTAAAGCCCACCAGCTGCTCCACATAAGGAAGATGAGGCTTTCTGCTCCCGTAGAGATTTACAGCCTTGGAAACCCTATCCAGCAGGGGTGGGGAATGTCCAGCCTGCAGACTTTAAGGCCCACAAAATCATTTTGTCTGGCTCTGCCAAGGCAACCACAGTTCCAGCCATAACGTTGTTGTTGTTGTTGTTGTTGTTGTTAAGTGCCATTGAATCGGTTGCAATTCATAGTGATCCTGTATAGGATTTCTGAGGAGTGGCTGGTCCATTTGAACTGCCGACTTTGTAGCTCAAACCAACCTTGCAACCTAGAGTTTATGCTACAGCATCACACCAGGACTCCAAAAGGGTGTCTGCCTCCTCATCAAGGAATCAAACCCATCTACTGCATGACAGACAGGGATACTCACCACTGTACCAACGAGGACATGATTAGAAACAAGTCAACATCTTTTTACTATTCTCTGCTTTGGGCCATGATCCATCTGATATTACCAGTGATATCCCCCATTTCATGTCTTCTTCAGAGTACTGCTTGAATTTCTGACAGTTCCATGTTGATGTATTGTTGGAACCATGTTTGATTTATCTTCAGCAAAACTGTACTTGTGTGTGGTATTAATAACATTGCTGATATTTCCACATTCTGTTGCATCACCTTTCTTTGGAGTTGGCACAGATAAGGATCTCTTCCAGTCTGTTGGCCAGGAAGTTGTCTTCCAAATTTCTTGGTATAGATGAGTGAGTACTTTCAGCATTGCATCCATTTATTGAAACATCACAGTTGGCATTCTATCAATACCTGGGGGCCTTGTTTTTCTTCAATGTTTTCAATGCAGCTTGGATTTTTTTCCTTAAATACCATCAGTTTTTGATCATACGCTACCTCCTGAAATTGCTGCATGTTGACCAATTGGTTTTGGTGACTGTATGTATTTGCTCCATCTTCTTTTGATGCTTCCTGCATTGTTCAGTATTTTGCCCATAGAATCCTTTACTATTGCAACTCAAGGCTTGATTTTTTCTCTCTCTCTCTCTTTTTCTCTTTTCCTTCAGTTCTTTTCAATTTGAGAAATGCCAAATGTGTTCTTACCTTCTGGTTTTCTAACTCCAGGTCTTTGCACATTTCATTTATAATACTTAGTCTTCTCCAGTTGACCTTTGAAATCTTCTGATCACCAGTTGACCTTTGAAATCTTCTGTTCACCTCTTTTACTACATGATTACTTCCTTTTGCTTTAGCTGCTCTGTATTCAAGATCAAACTTCAGAGTCTCTTCTGACATCCATTTTGGTTCTTTCCTGTCTTTTTAATGACATTTTACTTCATGTTTAATGTCCTTGATGTTATCCTATGACTATCTGGTCTTTGATCACTAATGTTCAGTGTGTCAGATCTATTCTTGGAATGAATCTATTCAAGAATAAATCTCATCTATTTTTGTCAGATCTAACTTCTGGCGTGGCACTGTAGGATAAGCATTGGACTGCAAACTGCAAGGTTGGCAGTTCAAACCCACCAGCCGCTCTATGGAAACCCTATAAGGGGTCACTATGAGTCAGAACTGACTTGGCAGCACATAACAACAACATACTAATTCTTTGATGACTTTCCTCTTCAACCACTCATGTACACATAATAGTCTGTTTGCCTGGAGGGAGTCTCTCCCTTCCTTCCAGAAACACGGTTATCAAATTTAGGGGTTAGTCTTTTTTCCAAACTATGAATCCAGTTAGCATTGCATTTTACATCATGATCCAATATATATATAATCTAGTAATTGTCAGAAAATACTATTTGTATATGTAATGAACTTATTTAGCTTATCACTCATTCTTTTTTGTGTGTGTGTGTGTGTGTGCTGTTTGCCACCCATTAATTAGATTTGGTGTCCCTCTCTGTGCTACCAACTTCCTAAGGAAGGTTGGAATTATTTGTGGTGTTTTGAGTTGCATAGAGGAACAGGGATGCCAAATATGCTCTAGTGAACAGGATTACCTTGAATACTGGTTCATTCTGCTACCTAAAGTAGAACATTCTTATGAAACTATTTGTAAGGCAAAATGCTGTAGAATGAAGAAGCAGTTACCATTAATCTTTATGGGAGCCCTGTAGGATAAGCCCTGGACTGTAAGGTCAGCAATTCAAACCCACCAGATACTCCTTGGAAGTGCTATAAAGTCACTATGTTAGTACCCACTTGACGACACTTAACAGCAACAATATCATAGCATTTAAGGAACCCTGGTTGAAGAGTGAGTTATGGGTAGGCCTGCTAACCATAGGATTATTAGTTTGAATCCATCAGCTTCTCCAAGGGAGAAAGATGAGGCTTTCTGTTTTCCTAAAGATTTATAGCCTTGGACCCCCTATGCAGCATTGCTGACTCAGAACCTACTTGAAGGTGTGCAGCAGCAGCAGTATGAAATTTCCTGTTGGTAAATTTATTGTCTCCTCAACAGCCTTGGAGTCCTGGTGTGGTGCTGTGGGGGAATGTGCTGGACTGCAAGCTCGTTTGAGTCTCGGGGCTGGTGGTTCAAGCTTACCAGACGCTCCTTGGAAACCCTATAAGGATTGCTATGAGTCAGAAATGACTCAGACACTTAACAACAAAAACAGCCTTGGGAAGTTCTTAGGAGTAGACACAGTTGTCTTTTTGTACCTGACATGTAGTACACAGGCACAAACCTAATAGGAGCTCAGTAGCTAAGAGAATGAAGTGGCTTGTCCATCATCCTTCTACGAGTCGATAGCAGAGACTGGGAGTGGGGAAGACACTATAGTTCCTGACTCTCAAGCCAGGGTGTCCCACATTCTTTGGTTTTGGGTAGGATTTAGAAAAGGATTTCTGGTTATAGGAGGAATGATTTTTTCCTGTGGGGAAAGCGTGAGGAGGTAATACCATTTATATTCTTAATTATAAAAGGCAACGCAACCTTTTTTTTTTTTAAATTCACGTATTGATGCTTGGTGCTGGATCATAAGCACTCCATTGCAAGTTCGGTTTGAGCTGCAAGGTTGACCGTTTAAACTCACTAGCTGGGAGATCTTATAGAGGTTGCTATAAGGCGGAACCAACTTGAAGGCACTTAACAGAAACAGCAACATTGATGCTTAATTTGAATACAGTAGAATTCATCCTTTTAAATGTACAGCTATGTAAACAACAACAACAAAAAGCTATTGCCCTTGAGTCACTTCCAACTCATACTGAAGAGAATAGGATTTCCAGGGCTGCAAATCTTTCTGGGAGTATACCGCCACATTGATTTTCCCCATGGAGTGACTGAGGGCTTGAACTCCTGACCTTTTGGTTAAACTATTGAATGATACAGGAAGCATGAAAATATCAAAGGAATAAACAATCACGGTACCAGAAGAATTTGTTGATGTTCAGCCATTAAAAAAGTAGCATTTGATCAAGAACGCATGGTATTGAACAAAGAAGTCCAAGGTTTACTGAAGACACTGGGGACAAACAAGGTTTCAGAAATTGGCGGGTTACAAGTTGAACTGTGTCAACAAACTGAAGCAGTACAGGAAGAGCTTACTAGTCTATGCCAAGATATGTGGAAGACAGCTACCTGCCCGACTGATTGAAAGCGGTCCATATTTGTGCCCATTCCAAAGAAAGGTGACTCAACAACATTTGGAAATCATCGAAAAAAGCTTGTTGAAGGTAATTAAAAACTGGTTGCAGCAGTACATTGACAGGGACCTGCTGGAAATCAAGTGGATTCACAAGAGGATGTGGATATCATTGCTGAAGCTAAATGGATCTTGGCTAAAAGCAAAGAATACCAGAAAGATGTTTACTTGTGCTTTATTGACTATACAAAAGCGTTAGATTGTGTGTATCATAACCAACTGTGGATCACATTGTGAAGAATGGGTGTTACGGAACACTCACGAGGAAACTGTACACAGACTAATAGGCAGTAGTGCAGACAGAACAAGGGGGTACTGAATGGTTTAAAATTAAGAAAGATGCGTACAAGGGTTGTGTTCTTTCACCATATTTATTCAATCTTTATGCTTAGCAAAGAATCTGAGAAACTGGAGTATGTGAAGAATAGGGTGTCAGAGTTGGAGGGAGACTCATTAACAGCCTACAATATGCAGGTGACTCAACCTTGCTTGCTGTAAGTGAAGAAGACTTCAGATACTTAAAATGAAGATTAAGGACTACAGTCTTCAGTTTGTGGTGGTGGTAGTTATGTGCTGTAGAGTTGGTTCTAACTCATAGTAACCCTATATAGGGTTTTCGAGGCTGTACATCTTTATGGGAGCAAAAAGCCTCATCTTTCTCTTAGGGAGTGGTTGGTAGATTTGAACTGCTGACATTG
>NW_006408590.1:524317-549653 GCF_000296735.1 Chrysochloris asiatica | reverse complement strand
ACAGATTTGTAATCACTTTTTCTCTTCTAAATGCAATAATGGAATTTTTAAAAGCATTAATTGAATGATGTACTATTATCTTAAACAGTAAAAGCAAGGTAAGAATACAGTGGACTGATACATTTTAATGGAAAAAAAAGACCTGTAAACACGTTATTTTGAAGTTAATGTTTCCCCATCCTAAAATAGGGCTTGTACATGGAAAATAGGTACTTTGTAAATATTTGTTAACTCAGTGATATGCTCTCACCCTTTCTGTTTTAAAGAAAAATCCTAAATTAAGTTGCACCTCATACTTTTTTGGCATAGTGATTTTCAATAACAAAGATATTCCTAGCTCATGATAAGTGACCTGCCCAAAAGAAGCATTGAAGTAAATTAAACCTTAATATTTACACTGTTCATGAAAAGATATTTTCAGAGAAGTTTTCTTTTTCATTTTATAAAAGAAGAACCTTAAGTGTCAAGAAATGAAAACATTCAGAATTATATGATTTCATATTTGTAAACATGCATTTCATTCCTAGAAAAAGAATCTGGTAGGATACCCAAGAAATGTGAGGATTGTAGTTGTTATCTCTGAGAATTGGGACTGTGGGTGGTTTTATCTGTGCTTCCCTTTTAAAAAAACAATAAACATAGGTTATATTTGTTATTATAAGAAGGAGAGGAGAAAAAGGATCACTGGCCCAAAGAAATGGAAATGTGACAGAAGCAAAATTAAACTTTCAAGTTTTTTCTAGAACTTGGATGTTAAGTGTGTCTTCACGACTTGTGGATGAATGAGACCTCCCTTTCCAAGCTATTCTACTTGAGACAAATTTTAAATTTAGTGTTTTGTTTTGTTTTTCTTTTTTGAGGAGGGAAGGAGACAGACATACTATATTACTGTTAGGTGCCATGGAGTTGGTACTGACGCATAGCGACCTTATGCACAGCAGAACGAAACACTGCCTGATCCTGGGCCAACCTCACTACAGGTGCCATGCTTGAGTCCATCGATGCTGCCACTTGGCCAATCCATCTCGTTGGGGTCTTCCTCTTTTCCTCTGACCCTCCACCTTACCAAACATGATATCCTTCTCCAGAGACTGGTCACTCCTGACAATATGTCTGAAGTATGAGAGACAAAGTTTGGTCATCTTGGTCTCCAAGGAGCACTCTGGCTGTATTTCTTCCAACACCGATCTGTTGGTTCTTTTGGCAGCCCATGGCACTTTCAATATTCTCCTCCAACACCATAACTCAAAAGCATCAATTCCTCTATGGTCTTCCTTATTCACTCTCCAGATTCACATCCATATGAGGTTACTGAAAATACCATGGCTTGGGTCAGGCGCACCTTAGTCCTTAAGCTGACATCTTTGCTCTTCAACACTTTAAAAAAGTCTTGTGCAGCAGATTTGTCTAATGCAGTACGTCGTTTGATTTCTTGACTGCTGCTTCCATGCGTGTTGATAGCTAATTCAAGAAGAATGAAGTCCTTGACAACATCAATGTTTTCTCCACTGATAAGAATGTTGTTTATTGGTCCAGTGGTGAGGATTTTTGCTTCTTTACATTGAGATGCAATCGATACCACAGTATGATCTTCATCAGTAAATGTTTTAAGTCCTCTTCACTTTGAGCAAGCAAGGTTATATCATCTGCATATCTTGAATTTTTTTCTTCAGTTTCCCCAGCTTGAGAAATGCTGAGCGTGTTCATCCATTTCGGTTTTCTGACTCCCGATCTTTGCACATTTTGTTGTAATATTTAGCTTTATCTTCTTGAGCTGATCTTTGAAACTTTCTGTTCAGCTCTTGGACCTCCTCATTTCTTCCATTTGCTTTAGCATCTCTACGCTAGAGAGCAAGGTTCAGTGTTTCTTCGAACATCCATTTTGACCTTTTCCTTCTTTTTTTTCTTATTAATGACTTTGCTTTCTTCCTGTATGATGTTCTTGATGTCATCCCACAACTGTTCTGGTCTTCAGACTGTAGTGTTTAATGTATCAAATCTGTTCTTCAGATGAGCTCTAAATTCAGGTGATATTTTGGCTGTCATGGATTTGTTTTCATTTTCTTCAGCTTCATTCAAACGAACATACTATGTATACCTATTAATTGGTGATTAGTCCGATATTTCTTGTTGATTACAAAAGAGTCTAAGAAATCATTGGGATAATATAGCTCTTCATCACTGTCAACATGTTTGTTGAACGTAAAGATCAACCACCATTTAAAGTTCCTCTGTTCTTTAGAACGTATATCTAAGTGGCCCTTTTTAGCTGCCAAATAACATTTGATAGATAATAAGTAATGTGGCAAAAGCAGTATTTTTTTTATTTACTGCAAATAGGAGGGTTTACTCAAATTTAGATGCCACTGAGTCAGTCTCCATGTGTTTAAAATGAAATAATTCTGTGACAGAAAATACAATAAGGAGGATGCAATGGCAGAGTCTATAGTGGTACGCACTTGGCTATCAGCCAACAAGTTGTTGTTATTAAGTGCCGTCAAGTCGATTCCAACCCTTAGCAACCCTGTATAGGGTTGCCGAGGGGCAGCTGGTGAGCTTGAACCACCGACCTTGCAGTTCAAACAGCTTTGCAGTCTGCACATTAACCCACAGCGCCACACAGGACTCCCAGCAAACAGGTTCAGCTTGCTTAAAGAGCATTTTACAGGGATTTGAAAGGGCACCTTGTTGGAACATGATGTTCTTCTTTACTCTGTAGATACTTTAGCATTAGTAAATTTTATGGGGGGGGAAAGAAAGGTGAGAATTTAACCACTGGGGAGTTTTAGCAGTTTTAATTAAACATTTGCAGTCTTTAAATTTTAATTTTGAAAACCAGTGACTACTGGTATTTGGGCACTGAGCTTTCTTTTTCTAGTGAGGTAATTTGCTTTTGTATTGGAGTTCTCTGTAAAGTTGGGGATATTGCATTGTGTGGATGTCAAGTGCTGTATTCTAGATGATGTACCTTGAGAAGCTTAACTAAAGAAATCTGGTAACGAAAACAACTATGTAGAGAAAGCATACATTCATGTGTATTTTCTCTTACCTATTTAAGTTCTAGATTTTATCCCTTGCTTTTATCACTAAACTGCATGATTCATGCTAAACATTTTGAAAATGGATCTTGTCTTGCCTTTTCCTTCCCCTTAAGTTTTCTGTAAGAATATAATTTCTTTTTGATTAACGTGGCCTCTGCTGTCCTCCTTTTAATCTTTATTTGATCTTGAGGGGCTCTTCCACGTGTCTGAACCTTAAGAGTCTAGTTTTGTACTTGTGAACAATTCTCAATTCTATGTCCTTTAACAGAATTTGGTGTTTCTTTTACTTAAGAGTGATTTCTTTCTGGGAAGGCCGTGAGAGGCAGGGTATGATGGTTGACTTGTTCTTAGTCAAGTCCCTAACCCACTGGATTCAGATGACTTTTAGAAGCAGTAGAAGCTTCAAGCATTTTAATAACCATTCCTAGTTAAAGTTATGTTGCTTGTCATTTTCTGATCGTCATAGTAACTTACAAGGTTAAGTTACTATTATCTTCATTTTACAAATGAAGGAGCTCAGAGCTGATAACAGCTTGCTAGTAGGTAGTGAGTCCAGAGTTAAATCTAGGTCTGTCTGTCTCCGAACCCTGTACTCTTCCTGCTCCACCAGACTAGTTCAAAGTCATCGCTCTCGAAACTGCTCTTCAGAGGTGATTGTTAAGTTGCTGGTGCTCTGAGCCTGTATGGTTTTTTGTTTCCTATATTAAAGTCCTGGTATGATGCTCTTGGATAAGCACTGAAGCTGCTCCTTGGAAACCCTGTACAGGGTCGCTCTGAGTCGGAACCAACTTGACAGCACTTAAGAAAACAACAATAATTTTATATTTATCCGTTCTTAGGAGCCCTGGTGGTGTATTACTGGGTTTAATTATAGATGTTACTGGTAAAATTGTGTTGCTTATGTGAGGTGCATCTTCTAGATGAAGTTTTCAGTACAACTTTCATTTGCTTATATATTTGGAGCTCTGGTAGCATAGTGGTTACGAATCGGACTGTGAGCCACAAGGTCAGCAGTTTGAAACTACCAGCATTTCCGTGGGAGAAAGATGAGATGTTCTGCTCTCGTAAAGATTTACAGCCTCCGAAACCCTGTGTAGGGTCGCTATGAGTTGGAACTGACTCCACGGCACATAACAACAACAACATATATTTCTAATTATTGGCCTAATATATTTCTAATTATTGGTATAGGCCTTCCATTTGTAAATTGTTACAGTTTAACTCATCCGTCCCAGCATCCTTTCTAATCTTTTAATTTAAAATTCTGTGCATCTTAAATTCTCTTCCTGGTGTTAGTGATGTCAGGTCTGGAATCTACTCTTCAGACTGTCTGTAGGTTGTTTATCACCATTAGCCTTCATTATTTTAAATGAATACCCACCCACCTTATACTCTGTAACCACATGTTTTCAGAACTTCTTGGGAGATAACATCTTGTAGCCTTTCCCAACCCCCTCTTCTTTTTCTTTTCTTTATTCTTCCATGTTTTATAACTAACAGTCAGAAAGTTTGAGGTAAAGCACTTATAAAGAGAGGATCTCTCTGGGTTTGTAATGTTCAGAACAATTTGGAAACCAATTCCTGAACCTGAAACTTTGAAATAAAATCTCACCATGTGTATGACATGTATTAGTTAGTAAAAATGAAGTTCCACTAATTACATTTACAACTCACGGAACTGCCTGTTATGTCTTGTTAACTCTGAGGGGGGAAAAATTAGAGAATTATATATGTATATCTATTCAAAAAAATTGGCATGAAAAGAATAATAGTGCAGTAAATTCTCTCTAATTATATGTTTTTTTTCTGTTCTCTCTAGACCTTTTTCTGATGAGGCAATTAATCCATTTTCCTGTTACTATGACACTCACCTGGATTCAGGTGTGTGCCAAGCTCAGAGGAAACTATGTGGAGTGTCTCATCTTGTAACACAATACATTGTGACTGTCCCTCTTCCTTCTTTTATCAGAAAGATAAAAATGAACAAAAGTTGTGTGATGTTTTACAGAATTCGTTTTTTTTTTTTTAATATCAGATTATTTGCCTTTCAATAGACTTAGAAGTCTTTTTGTTTTATTTTTATAATCCCAAGAATTATACTGGTTAAAGCCAAATGCATTATTCAGTGGGAGTGACTCAGTTGTTTTTATAATGGCAAACTAATAGTCCTCAAATTTTGCTATATGGTGAACTTTTGAAAAACACATCTTTTCCATAAATGTATCTCTGATATCTTTATCAAAAAGGATAGGCCCATTCATGAAAACTACAGAAAAAAATAAATCATGTAAAGGTTGAAAATGTTAAGTTGAAAAGCCATATGACCTATCAGTTCAGCTCTTTTGTTTTGCAGATGAGCAAACTGAGGCGTAGGATTACATAGCAGCTAAATGGAACCTGATATGACACTGCAGGAAAAGTACTGGATTATTACTGTTAGGTGCCATTGAGTTGATACTGACTCCTAGTGTCCCTGTGCACAACAGAATGAAGCGCTGCCCAGTCCTGAGCCAACCGCACAGTCGTTGCTACATTTGAGCCCTTTGTTGGTGCCACTGAGTCAGTCCATCTAGTTGGGGGACCTTCCTCTTTTTTTCCGACCCTCCACTTTACCAAACACGATATCCTTTAGTGAGTAATTCCTCCTGACAATATGTCCAGAGTTTGAGAGACAAAGTCTGGCCATCCTGGCTTCCGAGGAGCACTCTGGCTGTACTTCTTCCAGCACAGATTGGTTTATTCTTTTGGTAGTCCATGATACTTTCATTATTCTCCTGCAACACCATAGCTCAAATGCATCAATTCTTCTATGGCCTTCCTTATTCACTGTCCAACTTTCACATGCATATGAGGTTATTGGCTTGCATTAGGTGCACCTTAGTCCTCAAACTGACATCTTTTGCTCTTGGACACTTTAAAGAGGTCTTATATAACAGATTTGCTTAGTGCAATTCATTGTTTAATTCCTTGACTGCTGCTTCCATGAATGTTGATGGTTGATCTGAGCAAAATGAAGTCTTTGACAATGTCAGTCTTATCTCCACTTATATGGATGTTATATTTTTGATTCAGTGGTGAGGATTTTTGTCTTCTTTATATTGAGGTTCAACCCATATCACTTCATCAGTAAGTATTTTATGTCCTCTTCACTGTCAGCAGATAAGGTTGTATTATCTGCATATTGCAGGTTGTTAATGAATCCTCCTGCAAACCTGATGCTGTGTTCTTCTTCACATCATTGGCTTCTTGTATTATTGCCTCAGTGTGGTGAAAGAATACAACTGTGGCTCACACTTTTGCTAATTTTAAACCATTCAGTGTCCCCTTTTTCTATTTGAATTACTGCCTCTTGGTCTATATACAGGTTCTTCATGAGCACAATTAAGTGTTCCGGAATACTCATATTTTGGCAATGTTGTCCATATCTTGTCATGATCTTGTCTGAAAGCATAGAGTAACAGAAAGATGTTTACCTGTGATTTATTGACTATGCAAAGGCTTTCAGTTGTATGGATCATGACAAGTACCGGAATGCTAACCACAAAATCAGCAGTTCAAACACACAAGCTGCTCTTTGGAAACCCTGTACAGGGTCACTATGAGTTGTAATCAACTAGATAACACTTAGCAGCCGTGAGTGGAACTTGCTTCTCTTAACTCTGTTTTGATGCTGTTTCTCCAGTGTTCTGCTAGAGTGCTTATGAAAAACAAAGGATTTCCCATCTCCCCATAATGATAATTGGACTAAAGTAGCATTGGGCAAATGTTAATAAAAATAATTTCTGGAGAAGTATATTCATTTTATTCTTCTTGAACATTGTCTTTAATAGAGTTTGAGTTGTTCATAATGATACAGAATTATGAGTCTCTGGTAGCGTAGTGGTTATGAATTGGGCTGCTAACCTCAGGGTCAGCAGTTCGAAACTACCAGCTGTTCCGCGGGAGAAAGATGAGGCTTTCTACTCCCGTAAAGATTTACGGCCTTGGAAACCCTGTACAGGGGTTGCTATGAGTTGAAACTGACTCCACGGCCGGCCCATGACAACAACAACTACAATAAGGACTGATCTCAAGAAAAGCTTCATGCTCTGAAGAAATTATGAACTTTGGTTCCTCAATTGCTGAAACTATTTATAGTTCTTCCTGAGCATCATTGATTATCATGCCAAGGTCTTGAGGCAATATCCTTCCTGCTTTTAACCTTGATAGGATTTAAAGATTTGCCTTATTTCTTTACTATCTTTAAAGAGAAATAACAGGTTTCAGAAGACATGTAAGAAGGCTGAGTAATTACAGTCATGGAGTCTGGAGTTCACATTTGCTGTTAGACCACTAGTTGAATGGCCTTGGGGAGGTCACTTTACCTCAGTTTTCCCATTTACAAAGCCACAATTTATGTACAGTTTTACTATGCTAGGAACATTAACTACATTTTGGCTGCTGCTATTGTGTTGTCCTTCCTTAGCCAAAAGAATCTGTAAACCTGCCATGAGAAAAGCTGCTAAGGAGTGCAAATTCCAATCCTGAATCTTTAGGGAAGGACAGTCAGGAGACAGGGTTCACCTATCTTGGTGGTGCTCCTTGTTAGGTGCCTTCAAGTCAGTTCTGATTCATAGTGACCCTGTACAGGAGCGAGGAGTGGCTGATGGATTTGAATTACCTACCTTGAGTTTAGTGATGGTATGCTGTGGAGTTAGTTGGTTCTGATTCACAGCGCCCCCAGTATAGGGTTTCTGAGGCTATAAATCTTTACGGGAACAGAAAGCTTCTTCATTTCCCCGTGGACTGGCTGGTAGTTTTGAACTGCTGACCTTGAAATTAGCAGCCTGACTTGTAACCAGTATGCTACCAGAGCTCCTTAGTCCACTGCTTATTATACACGCTACATCAGTACTCCAATCTTGTCACTGTTCTTTAAAACAACATATCACTTGACAGAACTGATGAAAATGATACACACTCTTGTTGTTAGCTGACTTGTTTCAGGTGTGCCTGATTTCTTTTCTGTCTCCTTATACCAGTATGTCTAATCTGGTAATGGGTATGTTGCATATGTGAATTTTTATGGTGATTTCTAGAGAAGAGAGAAATGAAGACTCAACCACTGAATTCAACACTAGACGAGAGACCGAGGAACCTGAGTGAAGACAGCTGACCCAGTGCATGCTGGGGCTTTCTCCTTGCAAAGCTGAGCTAACTTGTCTTTCAAGGTGTTGCTATTAAGTGGAGTTTGGAGGGCGAAAGCCAGTTTATAAGGCAGCTGCTAGGGAAGAAGGAAATGGTTAATAAAATGTTTTGTAGCTGTTTGGACTAGTTAATTCTTGAGTTATATCATCCAATGAGTTCTCTCCTTTCTGCTGACTCTGGAAGGGGAAGCTGGAGTTGGACTGCATACCTGTCATGTATACACTTGTCTCTAACTTGCATCTGTTCATGGACTGAAAATGAAATCCATTTAGAACTTACCTGGAGGACTTTTAAAACTTTTACAGAAAATAGGACTGTGATAGAGCTATTGTCCTTGACAGTGGTCTCCAGAAGACACACTGAAAGTCCATTTTATCGGTCTTGAGGTATCTTAATTTGTTGATTTCTAGGAGTCCTGGTGTGGCACTGTAGGATAAGCACTGGACTGTTAATTGAAAGGTCAGTGGTTCAAACCCACCATTGCCCTTCAGCTGTGAGTAGGATGTGACATGACTACATCAGGCCACGGTACTTTCGGTACTGGAGGAGCCCTGGCAAGCCACACGGGCCTACTCATCGTAGCTAGTTTGAAAGTACAGTGTTAAAGATGCTTTAATGGGGAAGATTCAGCATCTGGGTAAAGAAGAATCATGTTGGATGTTTCTAAACTATAGAACATAATTTATAATAAAAGATGAAACTTTTTAGTTTTGTGATCTGAAGCCATATTTTGTTTATTTCTATGTATATATATATATTATGGCTGCTTTATAAAATTTCAGTACTCAGTTTCTTTTCCATTGAATTAGATGCTTTAATTCTAATGTCACTTAGTTAACAAGCCTTTTAACTTTATGTTTTCCAGAGACATAAGTATGAACAACATTACTCAATTGCCAGAAGATGCATTTAAGAATTTTCCTTTTCTAGAAGATCTGTAAGTATTACTTTGGGCAATTTATTTATTATGTTCTTCAGAATCTTTTAAAACAGGAAAGAATCTGATGTTTTCTGTTTGGGGACTTTCAGAAGTATGCTTTGTACAGAAGAAATTGCGAGTTTTTTTGAGGAGGGAATCTTGATTTTTTTTTTTTTTTTAAGGCAGTGTAATTGCTAAAGCTATTTTTGAAAGTCAGATCTAAAAAATGATACTTTCATAGCACTTTTTTGCTGCAGTTCCTCTAACCATGAATGCAGTGACAAAATTTAATTACAGTGTTGTCCTGAGATAACAAGACTGCTGTGTATTATCATTTTGCCAAAGGAGTTGTTGTATGGGTAACACAACTACACAAAAAATACAAGATGTTTCAGGATCATGAGGCAAGGAAAACATTGACAGTTTGCCCTTGGGCATTTGTAAGTAACTTGTGGGGAAGAGATGAAGGTATTGAGCATCATCCAGATCTCTAAAAACACTTTGATCTTTAAGAATGCTTCAGAACTAATCAGTTGTATCTCACATTTCCAATTTCTGGAAATATGGGTGGAGCTGAGGCGATGAGAGTTAATCAATGGCAAACAAGTTATGGGGAGGCTCTTTGAAACAGGTCTGTTAGTTGAATTATTTGGGAAATTCATGGGTAGATAGATTAATGGTTTGCCTGTGGTAAAAATTAAAAATTTCCATGTTGTATTTACCTCCATTTTGTTTTGTTGTTTATGCTTTTTTCTTAAAAATTCATAGTTGAAATAGGGACTTTTAACTTTGAAAGAAATTGGGAACTATCTTATTGGGAATTGGTAAATACAACTATACTTTATAAATTCAGGTAAAAAATGTCAAACTTGAATCATGTTAAATGTGTTTTAAAAACTAAGCTAATGGATTATGTAATATGTTGAGCTAAGAAAGTGACAGTTTAATACTAAAAGATATATAGCCCTAAAGGAATCTGCATTCATATTACAGATTTTGTCACATAGCCCATCTGTTGAGTATTATATCCAAGTCCTATGAATGCCCCTATCTTAATTCAGCCCTTCTTCCAGAATGGGGTATAGGACTAAAGATATAAAACATACTGTTTATACTACCTACTTCTGATAGGCTATTGAAATAGAAGTTAAGGATTTAATAAAATTAAGGAGAACATTTTTCTTCCCACACTACTTAGCTGAACCTAATGCTCCCCTAGCAAAAATTGAGCAAAGATTATGGTATTTACCACTTAAAAGCCTGTGAACTGGGTCAGGTTACTTAACTCCTCTCTGCTCATTTTCTTCATTTATAAGGTGAGGATAATAATCCCTCCCTCACAGTGTTCTGGTGAATACAAAGTGAACTGACACATGTAAATGCTGAGGACCATGCCTGAAACAGTGAATATTATATAAATGTTAGCTCACGTTTATTTTAATATCTTAAAAGTTTACAGGGAAAAAAGAGCATACACCTAATATATATGTTGTGGTTGTTGTGAAGTGTCGATGAGTCAGTTCTGACCTATAGCGGTCCTGTATAGGGTTTCCAAGGAGCAGCTGGTGAGCTTGAACCAGTATATACCAAATGTGATTTTGGGTTACAAAAACAAAACAAAAAACTAGTGTATGCTGTATATTCTTTTTGCCTATCTTGTACTTTTTTGGTTTTGCATTTTTTCCTATGGTGAGCATTAATCATTTATAGTAAAAAATGATTCATTTTTAATAAGTTAAGTTTAAAATGAGTGAGTTATATATTTGGAGGCCTCCATACCCCATCAAACTTTTCAGATTCTCTGCCTGTTTCTTTTTATTTCACTTAGAAATAGGCTTTAGGATTATTCTCTCCTTACAGAAGTAATTATGTGATGAAAGGACATTAACAAACAGTTGTTCAATCATTGTATAACAGCTGTAGGATGTGATGACACTGGCTAGGAAGTAGAAAAATTCTCCTTGTTCTGCAAGGGCCTTTGTGTGCAGACCACCTTTGTTGTTGCCTTTGACTGCCAATTATACCTGAAGGGTTTTATAGAGGGATCTGGATGGAGTCAAACCTGGTTAATCTCTGCTTTGTAAAGTTCACATCTTGGATTTCTTAAAATCTCAAATGACCAAGCATATGTCAACATCATGAATTCTGTCTACCGTGACTTTTAATTGAAACCAAATTAAATTTGACTGCTAGTTCTTTGTAGCCAGGTCATGTTCTCTTCTTACTTTGCCATCATAGTGATGAAGCCCGTTCAATCAAGTCGGTTTACTGTTTTTAAATACTATATGGCATTTCAGAAATGAATTCAGTAAGAGAACTGATGGTTGATTTTGTCAATAGTTCAAGATAGTTTTTCATATTCTAGGAATTATTTAAACAGTTAAGGAATTTGTTTTTGAAGTTAATATAAGCATGGTGAAAGCCAGGCTTTTAGGTCATTCCCTTCCCCCCCTCCCCCCCCTTTATAAAATGTTGTAGTTGAATTTGACATTCAAAAATGACGCTGCTTTGACTGTTGCAGTATTTCATAAATAGTATAAACGTTTGTCCAGAAGTCATCTGGAAATCATTTAGAAGTGACTGTGAAGCTGAAGTGCCCTGAGTAGAAGTGAATGCCTTGCCAAGGGTTTTTTTCTTCTGTGTTAGTTAATGAAGTGTACCTTACAAGATGTGAACAGGCTTGACCAAATTTGATAAAGTAATGTAGAATGCTTGAGATGTTGTTCCAACTCATAGCAACCTCATACAGGGTTCCCAAGGAGCGGCTGGTAGGTTTGAACCACTGACCTTACAGTTAACAGTCCAGTGCTTATCCTACACAGGAGTCACTTCCCAACAGTACCTAAGTATTTATAGATATTTACCAATTCACTCATTCTCTCAACAAGCGCTGAATCATACTCTATGTCATGCCTTATAGTAGGTGCTGGGGATACAGTGACCAGTAAACACATGGTCTTTGTCCTCAAAGAGTTTATAGTATGTCTCGAGCTGAGCTGTCCAATACCATAACCATTTGATACATGATTAAAAAGCAAATGAAATTTAAAATTCAGTTCTTCGGTCATACTAACCACATAGCCAGTGATTACCATATCGGACAATGCAGCTGTAGATCATTTTCATCATTGCATGAAGTTCCACTGGGCACTGTTGGTATAGAGGAAAGATGGAACTAACTAACGTGCAGCATGGTGAAGACCAACGTTGATATGGGGATAGAGTTAGTAAGAGCCTAGAAGCAGTATATTTATTGGAAACTGTAGGATTTGGGAAACAGTTTTCAAGAGTAACTTTAGATGATTTTGAAGATCATGTAAGAATTAGCCAAGTGAGGATGAATAGTAAGATGTTCCTGAAAGAACTTTATAATACATACATGGAAGTAGAAATTTCAGAAATGTGGGATGCAGGAAGTGGTTGCAGACTTGAGAAAGATAGAATTGTCAAGAGATGAGGCATGACAAGACTTTTTAAGCTAAGGAGTTTACACCTTGTCCTGAAGGAGTTTAATTCAATATGAGAGATAGGTAATAAGATTTTTACCCAAAACAACTGGATTCCATTCATTGAACACAGAACCAGTCTGTTAATGGCATGCAGAATTCTATTTTATGACAATATGATGATAAATAGCATGTATATAAACAAAAGTCTGTTCTCATTTGATTACCGTAGCTCTGAGAGGACAGTCAGTTTAACATGGCAGAAGCTAAAAGGAAGAGGTTAAATGCCTCCTTCAAGTTCACATGCCTGGTATGCAGTTTTGCCGAGACTTGAAGTCAGGTTTCCGGAGCCTTGTTCTTTCTTCAAAACTGAGTGATATACATGTGTTCTCACAGGAAATATTTCCTCCAACTTCTTCAGTGAAATGTACTTTAGATTCTGTTGTTGTCAGTTTTATTTTTACATTTAACTTGACTTTGAGAGCTTTGTAACTCATAAAGTTATTTTTCTCCTCTTGGGAATAGAAAAACATGGGTTCTGGTCCTAAATTCAGTACTTACAAGATCCAAAATCTTGGGAAAGCCTCTTGACTTTTGTTCTTCAATGTCCTCATCTTTGAATTAGGAATAATACCTGTCTTGTGTATCCTAACAGGACTATTGTAAAGGGAAAAAGGGGTACTATTTGTTTTGTGACCATAAAGTATGTCCGTATTAAAAACATTGCAGTCTCTTAGTCTTGAAGTATTTGAGGGACTTATTTTTCTTAAGGCTGGGAGTTTATGTTTAGAAATATAAAATGAAAGCTGGAATTTTTTTTTAAAAAAACACTCATTAAGCATCCTCAGGAATGGTTTATCTGATGTGATGCTATTGCAAGTGTTGTTGGCTCTCCCTTAGACCTCTCAGCATTTGCATCCATTTGGGGAACAGCTGGAATTTGAAGATGGAGAAATGCTTTAGTCAGAAACAGTAGAAGGTATATCTAATTACATAGGATATCACTGAAAACTCCCTAGGATGTTACTTTGGGCTTAGATGTTGCACTGACAAAAGCCACCGCCAGTTTTGGCACTTATACAACTATTGTTTAATACATGTTATGTGATTAGGATAATTTCCATTGCATTCAAAATATAATTTGACTTTGGAAGACTTCACAATACTAAAGTGTAACTTAGGTACTAAAGTAGGAGTTCAAGATCACTGGTCATTTTATCATTTATGTGATAATTAATTCTAAATGGAAACGTTACTATATAAAATGAGACTAGTTTCATTGACTTGAACCGGGAAATTTAAAATCAAATGCAAATACAAAAAGGACTGAACTCAAACCAAACCAAGCTCACCCACCATCCAACTCATACTACCCTATAGTAGACAGAGTAGAACTCCTTCATAGACTTTCTGAGGCTGTAGATCTTTACGGGAGCAAACAGCTTCATCTTTCCTCCTTGGAGCAGTTGGTGGGTGTTAGCAGAATTATGCTTAACCCACCACAACACCAGGGCTCCTTAGTCAAAATTAAATTTGTACCAAATCATTTGCAAAACATTGAAAGTATAAAGATTTTTGACTCCTTTTAAATTTTAATATCTTGTCATGTTTTTCTTCTCTCTACAAATACATAAACACAAAGTTTATATACTTTTAAAAATGAACTATTTGCAGACTTAATTCTTCTTTACCTCTAAATATGCAGTGTTTATCCCCAAACAAAAGGCTGCAGTACTGCAGTACAGTCATAAAACTCAGAAAACAAGTTCCAGGAATTTAAAATGTATTATTCAGACACAGCAATCAGATGCAACTTGTGATTCTGGATTACATTCTGGATCCCCCCCCACCAAAGTTTTTTTTTTTCTCTTCTGCCATGAGGACATTAGTGAGACATCTGTTGAAATATGAATAAGAATTATGAACTAAATGATAATCAACTGTGATGACAATCAACATATATGGAAGTGCAATCAAGAAGTCAAATGATATATTGCATTAGGCAAATACACAAGACCTCATGAAATTGTTCAAGAGCAAAGTTATCAGTTTGAGGACTAGGGTGTTTTCAATAGCCTCAAAAGCGTATGAAAGTTGGACAGTGAGTAAGGAAGATCATAGGGTATGAGAAATTGGCACCCAACATCTGTTGAGTGTTTCTTTTGTGCTAAAATGTAATACAGACTACTTGACTTGATTTTCATAGGGTCCATTACATAGATAGGATTTATCATCATCAATTTATGGATGAAATGTATGGAGGCTTTAAAAAAGTGAAAAAACAAAACCTTACTGTGGTCATAACATAAATAGCTGAGATTTGAATCCCTTAGTTAAGTCTTTCTCATATTTTCTATGTTATACTTCTATACTCTTGCCTGAAAAGGTCATGAATTAGAGGTAAAATTTAAGGGGCCATCCACTCACTATTACAAGTGGTTAGTTGCTCAACAGTTCCTTCAGTATATTTATTGAACAAAAATATTAACAAGGACTTGTTTGTATATTCATGCTGACCTATTTAGCTATACCATTTTACAGCGAGAGTATCAAAGCATAATAGCAGATGAGTGACTTGCCCAAGGTACTAGTTAGTCTGTGATAGAGCTATAATTAGACCTATGTAGATTAATGCTTTTTCTACTTTATCCAGGGAGCTTTTATATCTCTAAGATGTATGTTGTTAAATGCCATCAAGTCAGTTCTGACTCCTAGGGTTTCCGATGCTATAATTCTTTGCAGGAGCAGAAAACCTCATCTTTCTCCCGAGATGCAGGGTTCAAACTGCTAACCTTTCAGTTAGCTGTCCAGTTCTTATCCTACAGAGCCACCACACTCTCCTAAGAAGTATTGTAAAATGCTGCTGAGTTTGTTCTGACTCATAGCAACCTTGTTTAGGGTTTCGGAGGAGCATCTGATGGGTTTGAACCACTGATCACTCTAGGATAAATCCAGTGCTTATCTAACAGTGTCTTACCAGGACTTCAAGATGTTGTTAAGTGCCATCAAGTCATTTCCTACTCATAGGGACCCTTTATAGGCTTTCCAAAGAGCGGATGTTGGTTTTGAACCACTGACTTAGTGGATTTGAACCACAGTCCTTGTGGCTAACAGTTAAGTGCTTATCCTGCAGCACCACATCAGGACTCTCAATATATTTCTGGTTTATTTAGAGTTGTAGAAAGTAGCTGACTAGTGTTCTATTCCAATATTTATAATATGGAATTTGTTTCCAAACTAAAGTTTGAATCCCCTAGTATTTCCTCCCTTGATAACTTCCTTTCAGATAAGTGCTATCAACTGAAGTAATTTCCCAGAAAAAGAATATTTCCTTGGTTTCTTAGGTGATTTGGGGTTGTTACAAATACTCTCTCTTTTGGAAGCATTCCCTTGTTCACTTTTTATAGCTCTCTGGTAGGATAACTTGGTAGCAAAGGGAATTTGTAGACTAGTACTACTTGTCTGATTCTTTCCATCTTCTGTGAAGTTGTCATTTGGGAAGCTGGTTTATTAGGGTGTTAACAATGAGAAGAGGGGAAGGGGGAAGAGAGCTTGTATTAATTGAAAGTCAGCTATGTGCTAGATAGGCCCTCCTAGAACTTTCTTGTTTTTTCAGTTCACAAAACACTTGAGATTTATTTTCCCACATTGTATTGATGATAAAGGCTGAGACTTTTCCTATAAGAGTTTAGTAACTTGTCCAAGCCAGGTTCCAGTCCCAGATTTGAGTATGTCTTTGTATATATGGAGAGGAAGACTTGTTAGACAATTCTTTAATTCAGCATACTTTGTCAGGCAAATCACCCTGTCCAGTGCTGCTGAATGAAATGGGATTCTACTGGAGAATTATGGGAATTCAAAGAAGAGGAGAGATTAATTTTAGCATCAAAGATTATTAAAGACCTCATCAAAGAGTTGGCATTTCTGCAGAACCTTAAGGGATGGTAGGAGTTGTTCATGAGGACATGTAGAAAAGAAAGCATGAGCAAAGATTAAGAAGAAATACTGGAATAGCTAATAGAAATGATGTGTTGTTCAGTCTGACTAGATTCTTTAAAGGAGTTTTGGGGCCAGATTGAGGACCTCATTTGGCAAGCTAAGGAGGAGTTTAACCTTTTGAGTGGCAATTGAAGGTTTTTGAATCGGGTTTGTAACTTGATCAGGTATATCTTTCAGTAAATATAGTCTCATAGCAAGAGTGCAGTAAGACAAATGAAAAAGTAAATGAAGAAGCCTGGGTGAGAGAATCTGAATTAGGACAATAGTAATGAGAAGCAAGAGGAAACCTATGAAAAGACACATGGAAATAGAATCTAGAGGGCTACTCAACCGGAATGATGGGTGTGGCATAGATAGCACTTAATTTTAAGTTGACCAAGAGACTGATGATGCTTTTGATAAAATTCAAGACAGTACAGGAAGAGACATTCTTTCAGAAGGAAGGGTTCTGAACTGAGTTTGGAATATGCATACTGAGTTCAGGTGAGATGTGGTTGGGGGCAAGTAGAAATAAAGAACTGGAGTCCAGAATAGGTATTAGTGTTGTGGGTATAGATTTGGGAGTCTTTTATGTTCCCTGGAAGCATTGGGTTGAAAGAGCTTACTAAGAAACTGGGTAGAAGCAAAGGGAAGAAGACCAAGTGCCAGAAGAGCAGCAGAACTGTGTCCCAGGAGATAACGGGAGGAGAGGCAGTACTCAAAGGAATGAGGGATCAGCACTCACATGCTGGAGAGATAGATGGCCATGTCCAGGTATTGATAAAAGGTCTAGACTTTTTGAAGTATTTTTGGCATCCTTTGAGTAAGATGGTGGTAGTGACTTTGAGGTACAAAGAATTTCGTCATTTGGGGGCTGCTAGTCTGTGTGGTGCAGTGGATTAAAGCTTTTTGAATTGCAAAGTCAGTGGTTCAAGCTCACCAGCTGCTCCGCAGAAGCCCTCTACAGGGTCGCTATGGGTCTAATCGACTCAATGGCAGTTAACAACAACAACAACAACAGCCTGTGTTAGGGAGTCCTGGTATGGCGCTGTGGGTTAATGCGCCAGACTGCAACAGACTGCAAAGCTGTTTGAATTGCAAGGTCGATGGTTCAAGCTCACCAGCTGCTCCTCGGAAACCCTATACAGGCTTGCTATGGATCAAATTGACTCTCACCGGCACTTAACAACAACACGAAGTCTATGTTAAGGAGCTCTGGTAGCATAGTGGTTACGAATTGGGCTGCAGAACCGCAAGGTCAGTTGTTAGAAATTATCAGCTGTTCCGCGGGAGAAAGATGAGGCTTTCTGCTCCGGTAAAGATTTACAGCCTCGAAAACCCTGTACATGTACAGAGTCGCTATGAGTCAGAACCGACTCCGCAGCACATAACCACCACCAGTCTGTGTTATTTGATTTGGGGAGAATGAACAAGTTGGGCAAATGCACTGTATTTGGCAAGAGTCTTCTGGTTTTAAGATACTGAGACCCAGTTTAGGCATTATGGAAATTTTATTGTTTCATGTAGAGCTAGAATGTTCAGAGGGACAGTTGACTTCAGATGGCAGTGCATCATGAAGTTTAAACGTTCTCAGTTTTTTCATGGCCACAATTTAATCCATAACACTATTTCGTACCTTCAATCATCTTTTTGTGTTTTGGCTTCATTTATTCCTATTGCAAATAGACCATCTCCATATAGTTCGAAATCTAACCTTCTGAAGTCTTCCATGTTGCATTCCTAGAAGAGTTCTGGGACGATGATGGTTTGTCAGATTTGAGCCTATCACTGTGTTTAGGATGCTATAGTCCAACCTGGGTCATAGACTGACCCCTGCTAGGACTACTTGGAAGGGGAAGGGTCCTCAAAGGAAAAAGAAGATGGGAAGAAAGAGGCAATGCTGGGTAGAAAGAAATCATAGCTACCATTGTTGTTTTTAAGTGCCTTCGAGTTCATTCTGACTCACAGCTACCCTGTATGGGATTTCCTAGAGCAACTTGTGGGTTTGAACTTTGACCTTGTGGTTAGCTGTCCAGTGATTATGGCACCACATCAGGTCTCATATCTATCACAGTCCACTATAATCTGGGAGATGTTTGGTTAATTGGGTTAGTCAATCTGAAATGAACACAAGGATGCTGAAGGTAGAAAGGTCCCAGTTAAAGTCTTGCTGTAAGACTTTTCATTGCATACCAACTCCATGGAATAGAGTAGAAGTATCTCATAGGGTTCCTAGGCTGAAATGTTTATGGAAACAGATCACCAGGTCTTGTCCCCTGAAGAGTGACTGGCAGGTTCCAACCACCCATTTTTTTAGTTAGCAGCTAAGTTCTTAACCATTGTGCCACCAGGCCTCCTTTTATCTGGGGATGAAAAATAAACGAAACCCAACTGTCAAGTTGAACCCAATGCTTCAGCCACTGTTATCAATCTGTCTCATTGTGGAACTTCCTTTATTTCACTGACCCTTTACTTTTCCAAGCGTGATGTCCTTCTCTGGGGACTGATGCCCTCTTGATAACATGACCAAAGTACCTAAGAAAAAGTCTCCCTATCCTCACTTTTAGTAGCATTCTGGCTATACTTCCTTCAAAACAGATTTGGTATATTCTGTATTCTTTGCCAAACTTATAATTCAAAGCCACCACTTCTTTGGTCTTCCTTATTCATTGTTCGGCTTTCACATGCATCTGAAGTGATTGAAAATGGCTATAGCAGAACTTAATGACTCAAGAATTTATTATTTTCCCTTGGTTACTACCGATTACTTTTGACTTGTTATTGTTGTTAAGTGCCATTGAGTCAGTACTGACTCATAGCGACCTTATGCAAAGCAGAACGCAACGTACTGTTGCCACGCTTGAGTCCATCAATGCTGCCACTTTGCCAATCCATCTCACTGGGGGTCATCCTCTTTTTCTCTGACCCTCCACCTTACCAAACATGATATCCTTCTCCAGCAACTGGTCCCTCCTGACAATATGTCCAGAGTATGAGAGACGAAGTTTGGCCATCTACTTGTACATGATTTAAAAAAAAAAAAAAGATTCACATGGCAGAGATGTTTGTTTCACGCTGAGTTTGAAAAAAGATCATAAAATTAATGGATGCTCAATTTTTAAAATCCAACCCTGGTGTAGCATTGTCAGATAAGCACTAAACTGCTAACAATGCAGTCAGCAGTTCCAGACCCACCAGCTACTCTCAGAAACCCTATACAAGGTCTCTATGAGTTGGAACTGTTCCAGTGACACACAACAACAGATGTATAGAAATATATAGAAAATAAAGGGGGCAAATCACTCATTGTCTTACCTCTGAGAGGTAATCATGGTTAATCAATTCTCCAGAATTGTCTGACTTTATGTATATATTTAGATTTTTTTTTGGGGGGGGGGACACATTGTTGTTGTTGAGGGTCCTCGCCTACTCATGATGACCCTGTATAGGGTTTCTGAGGCTGTAAGTAAGTCTTCATGGCAGCAGAAAGCCATATCTTTCTCCCTTGGAGCATCGGGTGGGCTCCAACTGCTGACCTTGTGGTTCACAGTCCAGTGCTTATCATATAGAAACAACACACTCCCCCTTTTTGGCTTTGAATAGCAGAAATTGATTTTCTCAGTTAGAAATCTGAATTCAGGGATGGCTTTAGAGAGAGACCCTTCCTTGTCTGTTTCAGCTTCTAGTTGTTGGGTACCAACCATCAAGTAGATTCTCATTGATACAAATCCATTAAGTTTTCTTGGCTCTAATCTTTAGAGGAGCAGATTATTTCATGGAACTGCTGGGTGGACTCAAACTGCCAACCTTTCAGGTATCAGCCAAGTGCTTAACCATTGTTTCATCAGAGCTCCTTTCAGCTTCTAGTAGCTACTAGCAGTCTTTGGTATTCTTGGACCTATAGTAGAGGTATCTGGAGTCATGGTGTGACACCGATGAATAAATACTTGACCTTAAGGTCAGTGGTTCAAGCTCACCAGCTGCTCATCAGAAATCCTTATACAGGGTCATGGTGTCATGTCGGACTTAATGGCACTTAAACAGCAAAAACATACAGGTATCCAGCTCCTGTATTTGTAATCCTCTCCATACTGTGTAGTGTCTCTGTGTCTATTTTGATCTTACTTTAACTCGGAAGTGATGAGGTTTAGGACCTACCAAACCCTGGTGTGACCTCATAAACAACGCAAAAGAAAATCATTTTCAAACAGGGTCATATTTATAAGCACAGGGTTTAGGATAGATTTGAGGGAAACACTGTTCAGTTCAGTTAAACAGTCTTTACCTAGTGGGATTTTTTTTTTTTTTTAAGGATTTAAGTTAAAATTCTAATTTACAGTATAAAAATACAACCATTCAGATGTTCAGATTTTTTGTGTGTGTGTGAATTGTGTTTTTAAAAGGAATTTGTCCATTTTGTCTAATATTTCAAATAATTAGCATAAAATATTTCATAATCATGGCCTTTTTGTGTGCTATTAGTTTATTGTGCATTTTTAGAAATGAAGTATTAATATAAATAGCATTCTACTATGTTGATCATTTAATATGCAGTAATCTTCTATGGAATACACAGAAATCAAATTGACTACATCTACGGAAAGAAACGATGGAAAGCTCTATATCATCAGTCAAAACAAAGCCGGTGCAGACTGTGGAACAGACCATCAATTGCTCATATGCAAATTCAAACTAAACCTGAAGAAAATGAAAACAAGTCCACGAGAGCCCAAATATGACCTTGAATATATCCCACCTGAATTTAGAACCATCTGAAGAACAGATTTGATACATTAAACACTAAAGACAAAAGACAGGAAGAGTTATGGGATGACATCAAGAACATCATACATGAAGAAAGCAAAAAGTCATTAAGAAGACAAGAAGGAAAATGGATGCCAGAAGAGACTCTGAAGCTTGCTCTCCAGCGTAGAGATGCTAAAGTAAATGGAAGAAAGGAGGAGGTACAAAAGCTGAACAGAAAATTTCAAAGGTCAGCTTGAGAAGACAAAATCAGATATTACAACAAAATGTACAAAGATTTGGAGTCAGAAAATCAAAAAGGAAGAACACTCTCAGCATTTCCCAAGCTGGGGGAACTGAAGAAAAAATTCAAGCCTCGATTTTCATTATTGAAGGATACTCTCGGCAAATTATTCAGTGATACAGAAAGCATCAAAAGAAAATGGAAGGACTATACAGAATCACTGTACCAAAAGGAAATGGTTGATGTTCAGACATTTCAAGAGGTAGCAGATGATCAAGAGCCAATGAAAATGAAGGAGTAAGTTCAAGGTGCATTGAAGGAATTGGCAAAGAACAAGGCACCAGGAATTGATGGAATAAAAATTGAAATCTTTCAAGAAAGTGAGGTGGCACTGGAAGCACTCACTCATCTCTGCCAAGAAATTTGGAAGACAACTATCTGGCCAACTGATTGAAAGAGATCCATATTCGTGCCCATTCCAAAGAGAGGTGACCCAACGAATGTGGAAATCATCAGACAGTATCTTTGATAACCCATGTGAGTAAAGTTTTACTAAAGGTAAAACAGAAACAGCTGCAAGCATACATTGACAGAGAACTTCCAGAGGTTCAAGCTGGATCCTAAAGAGGATGTGGAACAAGAGATATCATTGCTGATGTCCGGTGGATCTTGGCTGAAAGCAGAGAATACCAGAAAGATGTTTACCTGTGCTTTGTTGAGTATGCAAAGGCTTTCGAATGTGTGGACCATGGCAAGCTATGGACAATATTGCGAAGTATGAGTATTCCAGAACACTTAATTGTGCTCAAGAGGAATCTGTACATGGACCAAGAGGCAGTTGTTTTAACAGAATGTGGGAACATTGAATGGATTAAAATTAAGAAAGACGTGTGACAGGGGTGTATTCTTTCACCATAGTTATCCAACCTGTATGCTGAGCAAATAACCTGTGAAGCTGAGTTATATGAAGAAAAATGTGGCATCAAGATGGGAGGAAAACTCATTAACAGCCTTTGATATGCAAATGATACGACATTGCTTGCTGAAAGTGAAGAGGACTTAAAATACTTGCTGATGAAGATCAAAGAGCACAGCCTTCAGTATGTATTTCATCTCAATGTAAAGAAAACAATCCTCATCACTGGATCAATAAACAACATTCTTATCAATGGAGAAAAGATTGATGTTGTCAAGGACTTCATTCTTCTTGGATCAACTATCAACACTCATGAAGCAGCAGTCAATAGATCAAATGACGTATTACATTAGACAAATTTCCTGCACAAGACCTTTTTAAAGTGTTGAAGAGCAAAGATGTCAGCGTGAGGACTAAGGTACACCCAAACCATGGTATTTTCAATCACCTCATCTGCATGCAAAGCTGGACAGTGAATAAGGAAGACCACAGAAGAATTGATGCATTTGAGCTATAGTGTTGGAGGAGAATATTGAAAGTGCCATGGGCTGTCAAAGGAACCAACAGATCTGTGTTGAAAGAATTGCAGTCAGAGTGCTCCTTGGAGGCCAGGATGGCCAAACTTCGTGTCTCATACTTCGGATATATTGTCAGGAGGGACCAATCACAGGAGAAGGATATCATGTTTGGTAAGGTGGAGGGAGGGTCAGAGAAAAAGAGGAAGACCGCCAGTTAGCTGGATTGGCAAAGTGGCAGCATCAGTGGGCTCAAGCGTGGCAACAATTGTGAGCTTGGTCCAGGATCGGGCAGTGTTTCATGTTGTTGTACATAGGGTGTCTACGAGTTGGTACCAACTCAAAGGCACCTAAGAACAACAACATCAAATCTTCCTACAAACGACAGTTGTAGACGCAGTGTTACTCTAGCTTGTTGGTCTTTGTATATTAAATATGCTGATTTTTCCACAGCCTCATATGCTTTCTTTTGCTTGTCCTCTATTTCAGGTTGAGCTTTGATCATAGATAATAGTAATCTCAAAACAACAGTGGCGTGAATACGTAGATTTTTTGTTTTGTTTATTAATATATAAAAAACCCACTGCGATCTATTTCTATTCTAGTGACCCTATAGGTCTGAGAAGAATTGCCCGATAGAGGCGCCATAATCTTTATGGATTACGCCATCTTTCTCCTGATTCGGGCTGCTTACCATTTGGTTTGCATCTGAGTATTAACCACTGTGCTGTCAGGGCGCCTTTACTTTTTTCCAAACATACAGAAATACTGAATCTGCAACCTAGTCACCAGTAAGTTTTGATGTAGCACTGTAGGATAAGCATTGGATTGCTAACCACAAGATTGACAGTTCAGACCCAGGAGCTGCTCCTTGAAAACCCTGTGTAGGTTGCTATTAGTTGGAACTGACTGGATGGCACTTAACAAAAAGCAGCAAGTCACCTGGTGCTATTCTGGTGTGTGACAAAGTCCTCAGGAATGCAGGGTCCAGTGTTCTGCTCTGCAATTCCTTTTTTTTTTAATTTAAGGTTTTTATTGTGAAAGTTTACAGGGCACATCATCAGTTTCACATTCAACAATTCATATAAGGAAATGCATTCTCTTACATAAAAAGGTGTTAGAGCTACGCTAGAATCTGTTACTCGAGTTGCCTGTCCACATCAAGATCCCACGTTCTCTCTGTCTACTGAGTGTGTTCGTCCCAGTAGGACTGTGATCTAAGACTTTCACTGTGGCTAGGGTTTCTGTTGGTTCTGACTCATAGCGACCACAGCAACTGGTGAGCTTGAACCAGTGGACCTTGTGGTTCAAACAGACCTTGCAATGCAGCGCATTAACCCTCAGCACCCGCCAGGACTCCATGTATTAATACCTGGTGATATCTGCATGAAGAAGGTCAGCCCTTCTAGTGTTCCCTTCTGTAGTAGAAAAGTTACTTTTCTCAGAAGCCAACCTCCCCCCCTTCCCAAGTAGGTTTCCCCTCACTTCATTGATCAAAACTGCAGTCACAGGCTTACACCTTGCTAGTCACTAGCAAGGAGACTGGGATCACTGTGATTGGTTAAGACCAACTAGAATTTACTTGTGGGGCTGGGTCTATGGAAGACATCATTCTTGGTCAAAGCTAGGCTCAGCCATGAAGGCACAAATGGGTGTTTGGTTGGCAATCAGCAGTATCTGCTAGGCTTCCCTTCTGTGCTATTCAAACATTACTCATGTAATACATTTCACTTCGAGCCCTTTATACCATGTAAAATCTTCTGTAGAGTGACTGGCTTACAAGCTTTCAAGAGGGAACCTGGTGCTACGGAGCATGGTGGAACGCAGAACCTCCAGTAGGTACTATTCAATCTGTATGGTTGGAGCTGATGATATACAGATCGGTAAATTGTGATACTGTAGTGAATAATGCTTATCAGGACGGACTATGAGGGTTGGAAATGCAAAGGTAGAAGTTTTGTAACAAGGAAGGGAGTGATTAATTCTCCAGGATAGGAGTGGAGGCCTCTGGGACCATCAACGGAGAAGAGCTGAGAGCGGGACCCTACCCAGAGAAACAGAGATGCCTGAGATAGAGACAGAGATGATGACGAGGAATGATGAAGCGACTGGAGACTTTGGACCCAGAGAGGGAAAGGGACTGTGGGCCAAAAACTGGGGGAAGGAGGGGGAAGTGTAGGGGGCGGGTTTCTGGGATATACCCTTTGGATGGTTGATGATCCATGAAGGGGATTGGAACCATGGCAATGAGATGATATACGATGGAATGAATGTAAAACTAAAGTTCTCCCATGTAAACTATCATATAATTCACAATAAAACATTTTTAAAAATCTTCTGTAGACTT
>NW_006408590.1:503481-524217 GCF_000296735.1 Chrysochloris asiatica | reverse complement strand
ATGGAATGAATGTAAAACTAAAGTTCTCCCATGTAAACTATCATATAATTCACAATAAAACATTTTTAAAAATCTTCTGTAGACTTACTTTTCTGAACCCTTTCTTGCACTGTGTTCCTCACTGCTTATCACTGAATTGCACACATTGTTACATTTTACTCTAGGTGTGTCAGTGTGTACTTGTCTAGTCATCTCCACTGGCTTTTTTTCTAAGAGTAGGGCTATTACCACAATTTTCTCTTTATGACTTTTGATGACAGTAACTACATTTTTGAACTAAGGGAGGGGTTAAGACAAAATGTGTTTCCATTTCTGAGTTTACTGATGTAAGAAGCCTTATCAGCTTTAATAAAATGAAATTTCATTGACATTTTGTATGTAATGAATTACCCTTATTTAAAAGAAACGAAATGAGAAATGTCCTGGAAATACTCAGTACTTAGTCATACCTATGGTTCTTGGCCAGTAGTAGCTCAATAAATATTTGTTGGTTGACGTTAGTTATAAATTTTTTAAAAGCTGTAACATATTATTTTCTCACATGGGTGGATGTTACATGTGTTTATTGCCAGAGGATAAATGACTAGGTTGTCAGCATAACTTTGCTCAGGAAGTGTAACCATTGCCAGAGTTTTTATTGATTTACCTATAAAATGATGTTTGCTGCAGATTATTATAAGAGAAAGTGGAAAGACAAAAAAGGCCAGTTTGGTACAGGTGAAATGTAAATTTCTTTGAATTGAAAAAACTCTAATATTTGGTAAAAGACACCCACTTTTATCTGGGACACATTTTGTTGTTGTTGTTAAGCATTATTCCTTTACTTCTTGGCTTAATTTCTTTTACATTATACTGAATAGAATCCTTTTTTTAAGAAGGCCTTTGAAATTTCTGTAATAAGGGCTCTTAGTTCATTGGATTCCTGGAGACATTGCAGTCAGTATAAGCACTGGACCGAAACGTTGGTTTGAACCACCAAGTTGGTGGTTCAAGCTCACCAGCTGTTTCTCGGAATCCCTCTATCAGGGTAGCTGTGAGTCGGAGTCATTCCTTGGCACTTGACAACAAAAATGCATATTCTCAGAGCATATTGAAATTTTACATATGTGAAAAAGTTGTGTGATAATGCAGAAGTTTTACATGCATTGGTAAAGAAATGGGTAAGACATTGTTAATTGACTTGGGACTCTGGCATCCTGTATTGAATAAGATTTAACTCTGGTAGAAAGAATGCCCAAGGGAACTTAGGAAGTATGCTGTTTAGTTAGTAGCTCTCCTTTTTGACTCCTTGTTGACTACCTTTGCCAAGATTACAGCACACCAGGATCACATAGTAGGATCTTCTCTAAATAATTATATAATTAAGGACTTAAGGTCGGCAGTTCAGACACACCAGATGCTCCTTGGGAACCTTATACAAGGTTGTTGTGAGTCAGGACCACTTAACAACAACAACAACAAAGGACTTAAAATTATGTTTTTAATAGGATTTTTTCTTCTTCATTTTAAAATAGTTGCCAAAATTTTGGATCTGGTTGATTTCACATTATGTTTAATGAGAGATGAGAATGGCATCCATCTTCAGCTCATAGTTTTTCGGTGGCTGTGTTTCCCTAGTTCACTGCCTTCTCAGTAGGCAGTGTCAAGGGCCTGTGCTTGTTACTGTTGGATTTCACATGCTATAGCCTGACACTGTGCAGATTCGTCCACTTAGGGAATTGAATGATAGAGCAGGAGTAGCATCCTGGTCAAGTCTGTGTATAATCTGTGTTGGCTTCTGGAGGGGGGAAAGTAGGTGTAGAAAGAGATAAGGAGGGAGAGGAGATGTTGCCGAGGCGTAGATAAATGGAGATCGGAAGGGGTGGGTCCAAAGTCCTTTTCAGTAGGACTAGATAGTAGCCCAAAGCCTAACTGTCTGCTAATCATCTTTGCAAAATGCAGGTAGGCATATGAGTGGATGGGAGGCTTGATGGCTCCAGTCTGGCTCTGTGTGGCCTTGTAGCCAACTATTCCCAACTTCTCCTGAAAGTGACAGAGAAATTGCCATTGGGGAAGGTCTCTATTGTTTGTCTGCAAAATATGCTTCTGGTCTTTCTGCAGTTGCTCTTGCCTCTGTCTGTGAGCGCCACCCACATCTCCTCACAACAGCTGCTACATGCTACTAAATACTAAACCCCCTCCCCCAGCTTGGTACATATGTCTAGTCTAGTCAATGTAATATTGTAATCCTTATCCTGCTAATTCTTAGCTAGAATTCCAGCCAAATGACTGTGGTGAAATTGCTGTAATAGGCCATCTAGTAGAGTCCAACTCATGGTGGCCCCATAGGACAGAGTGGAACTGCCCCATATGGTATCCAAGGCTGTAAATCATTACAGAAGCAGATGGCCACTTGTTTCTCACATGGTGTGGTTGGTGGGTCCCATCCCCTTACCTTTCCTTTCACAGCCAAGCACTTTAAGCAATATTTTGCCAGGGCTCTTAATAGGACAAAAGGAACTTAATCCAGTCATTTCTCATGGGGAACTAATGGCACTAATCCATTTATTTTCTATTTTCATACATGCCTCTCATCTCTTTTAAGTTGCAAAAGTGATAAAAATCCCTGCCTAGTTCAATGCATGTTTTGAAGGTATGAACCCTCTGGCCTAGATTATCTCCTGACCTGTGACCTATTCATTTATATGCACTGTTGACCAGTATCCTGTGTTTCTTAACCAGTCCTGTTTCTGCTGTCTCCTTTTTGGGAGGGCTGAAGAAAGTTATCTAGCATAATGAGTAGAGGATATAGTTATAAACTATATCCTCACAAAAGCGTAACCGTGGAAGGAACCCCCTAAAATGAACACAAAGTCCTTGTGAGTAATAAATGCACACAAAACAGATTCACGAAGGTATTATGCTCTGAACCACTTGTATCCTGATTCTTGGAAGGCTTCCAAATCCAGAGCGGAAGTCTAATGGTTTGCTGTTTCCGTCTTCTCTGCCCTTTCTCTATCGCTTTCCTCTCTGTCTTTGCTCTCTTTGCTCCTGGGACAATTGCACAAGCAGAATAAAGAGGAGTTGCTTTGCGGTAAGCTGTGTCCGTTTGTGAAGTCCTGCTACACTTGTTTTAATTCTGGGTATTGTGTACAATACAGAGTGTGTTGAGATCATTCTCACATCCACTTCCATGTGAAATTATACTCCCGCAATATATGGAGAAAGAAAACTATTGTCAGAGCTCTTGATGTGGTGGTGGTGTGCCATCGAATTGGGTCCGATTCATAGCAACTCTGATAGGGTTTGTGAGGCTGTAAATCTTTCTCCCATGGAGTAGCTGGGAAATTCAGACTATAGATCGTGCAGTTAGCAGCCCATCTTGTAATCCGCTATACTATCAGGGCACCTTGCACTTGGTAAGAGAGGGCTTCAGAAAGAGTTCGGGAAACTGGAATTTAACAATAATGGAATTTTTTAATCAACATTTTGAAGTCTCTTCAGACTTTTAAAATCTAGCCAAGTAATTCTTTCCTGCTCAGGAGAGTTCAGGGGGATGGGATGGGTGAAGAGAAATGAGAAAACATACATAAAAGTGAAGGTAATCAGTAAACTTTCATTTTCTTTAAGTCAGATAGCTCTTTTGATTCCAGTCTTGTATCAGGGCTTAGTTGTGGTGTTACAGCAAATACCAAGCATCTGCTGCAGGCAAATTCCCATGCAAGGCAGGGAATACAAGATAAATATGACCTAGATCCTGACCATGTTGGTGTTGTTAGCTGCCATGGAGTCGTCCCCCAACTAACAGTGACCCTATGCATAGAAGAATGAGTTCCTGCATCATCTCCATGATTGGTTGAATGAAACACTGCCCAGTTCCTGCACTATCTCCGTGATTGGTTGTGCATGGACCACTGTGACTCATAGTGTTCATTGGCTGATTTTTAAAACTAGACTACCAGGCTGTTGTCCGAGCTCTTCAGCATCATAGCAATCCATCAGCCTCCATTGATGAGTAGTGACTGGTAACTGCTCATGAGGTACACTTACTGGGAATCAAACCTGCTCTCCTGCATTGTTGTTGATGTTAAGCGCCTTTCAGTTGGTTCTGACTCATAGCAACCCTGGATTGGGTTTCAAAGGAGCAGCTGGTGAGTTTGAACTGAAGACCTTGTGGTTCGCAGTCCAGTGCTGAGCCACAGTGCCACACCAGAAGTCCTATATGTTGTTGTTAAGTGTCATCAAGTCGATTCCGACACATAGCGATCCTGTATAGGATTTCCAAGGAGCAGGTGGTGAGCTTGAACCACCGACCTTGCAGTTCAAATGACTTTACAGTCTGGCATATTAACCCACAGTGCTACACCAGGATTCCAGAAGTCCTGTAGAGGAGGTGAGAATTCTGTCACTGAGTCACCACTCACTGCCCCCTGCCCCCCAGCCTGCCCATAAAGATAAACAAGAGACTTCAAAAACTTGAATGGAATTTTGCCACAAACTTTCTGAAGTTCCCTCATATAATGTAGTTGAGAGAGATGAGGCAAATACATAGTAACTGGAAGCAAAATAAGATGTGCTCAGTAAGAGAGTTTTCTCTAAGGTATCTGAATCAAAGGAAAGTAATATCTTTTGGTTTTCCTATTAGTGGTAGTATTATACTATCACACTTGTTTAGTGGTGGTGAATAAGGTTTCCATTGGCAGAGATGAGTAGGAATATTTCAGGCAAAGGAGTGGCATGAGCAGAGTCAAGGGGGAGTGTTTGGGTGTAATAACAATACTGAGATGTAGGATACAGGGAACTCTAGGTGGTATGGTAAGGGGGAAGGGAGATAGGGCTCTACTTAGTGGCTTTGATCAAAGGTCTGGCTAATTCAACAGGGAAGAAAGAGAAACTTTGGAAAAATGCTTAGTGTTGTGCTTTTTAAGATTTAGTTAACAGTGTTGTAATTAAATGGTTTGAGGCAGCGGTCTTGTGGAAGTTCTTGCCAATGGTTTGAGAGAAAAAAATATGTGCTTAAACTCAGGTGATATCAGGAAGAATTAATAAATTGAAATCTTCATTTGTGGTATTGGGGGATGGAGAACATAGAGGATGCAGAGGGGCAAGAAGTGAGGCTTGGGGCTGCTGTTAGCAAATCAGAAAATGGTATCATTTTTTACCTTAATGATTTTTTGTTTTATTTTCTTTAGGGCTTCATAGCTATAGGATAGAATGAATATACATATATATATATGATATAGCTAGATGGAATGGTGCTACAGCATAATGCACTGGACTACAAGGTTGTTGGTTCAAATTCACTAGCCACTCCTTGGAAACCCTATCATGTCACTATGAGTTGGAACCAACTTGAAGGCATGTAACAAAAACAAAATATAGATATATATCTGTGTGTGTGTTGTTGTTGTTGTTAAATGCCATTGAGTTGGTTCCGATTCATAGTGACCCTGAATAGGTTTTCCGAGGAGGAGATGGTGACTGCTCTTGGGGTCCACTGTTGATCCTACAGCACCACACTAGGACTCCACATGTATACTACTGGTGTGGTGCTCTAGGATAAGCACTGGACTGCTAGTCGAAAAATTGGTGGTTCAAACCCACTAGCTGCTCCTTGAAAACCCTATACAGGTCATTGTGAGTCAGAACCAACTTGATGGCAATATGTTATATCTTTCACAGGGCAAAAGAAAAAATTATAAGTATCAACATTTAACAAATTAAGAAGGTTTTTTTGGAGCCAGCCATCAGATTTCATGAATCAAGAAGCTAAAAAAAATTGTTGACTATAGATAGCAAAAAAGTACAAAAGCAAACATAGAATGAGAAGTAGTTGGTCTTTGCTCATAGACGGTGACAACTTCTGTCTTAGAATCAACCACCTCTTTTTCCTTGAGAATTGCTTAAAACACACACACATTCCTAAGTACAGTCCCAGTGAACTTACGGCATGTCCTAGCAGAGATTCTGTCCTCCCTGCCTACCCGCTAGACATTTTTGGGTAGGCACTCTTGGTCTGTTGGGTATTTCTTTTTAACCGTAGTTCAGAAATCCTAACGCCATGGACTGTGATCATTGGTTCTTAAATGCTAAATGAAAGTTGTAGATACACTTCCTCAAGGCTATTAAGTTGACCAAGTCCACTCTGCTCCAGCTTGAAAAGAGCTTTCTGTCACTGCAGTGACACACCAGAAACACCACTGTGAAGGGTATTGGAGCCAGCCAGGCCAGAGATGGAATGTTGGCTTCTAAGCAGCAGTGTGACTGAGGCCAGGAACCCTCTCCGGGCTATTGTGATGACGTGGTTGAGATGAAGAATGTTTATCACACAGTGCTCGCAACTACTACACTCATTACATAGTAGGGCTTCTTTCCCCCAAAGCTTTTCGGACTTTGTCCCTAACCCTGATACTTAGTCCCTGTGCTTTTTACTGAATCTCAGCTCTTGAATACAAAGCATCTCCAGGGTCTTCTACAAGAAATACTCATAAGACAAGCAAAATGTGAAGCGATTCTGGAGGGTGCAATTGCTGCAGCTCAACAGTTCCTTACCCAGCTGCTATGTTTATTATTCATTAACACAGCAGGGTGGTAAATGTAGGTAGATGCATTCCTTAAGGTTCCACATGATATGTTTACCCTACGAAACAAAGTAATCAAAGTAGTATGCCCTTTTGCTCAGCATTATCACCACCCACCACATACTAGTAGTGTTTATTTTTCCAGATAGTTGGCTTGTTTCAGGGTTAGCTGCATGCAGAGTACTTCATTTTATCGTTTATATTTATGATAAGTAGTGGGGAAAGAGACGATGCTTTTTGAAGCTAGATTACTTTAGTTTACTCCTGGTTTATAAAGGAACAGAAAATTGGGGAAAGGAAGCAAATATTTTGACTGATGTGGTTAAACACCGTAATCTGTTGACAGTAAAGATTCTGTATTTTACCACTTCCTCTGTTACTTAACAAAATGCCCCCCCCCCACCTTTTTTCCCCATAGGCCTTAGTATAACTGGCTAAGGAAAGCCTGTAGATAGAGGAACATTAAAAACTAATATTAAAGAGAAAAGAATTTGAATCTCCTATCAGTCTCCACGGTCAGTTTATTGTGTTTCTGTTTGTGTGTGTGTTGTGTGTGTACTCTTTTTAACAATTGGAACAAATTCACAGTCATACAACTATGATGAGACCATGGGGAAAAGACGGCTAGAATTCTTTTCAGGCCTTTATAGTATAATTTTAAATTTTTAAATGTGGACTTTTAAATTCGTGGCATTGTGTAAGGCTGTGGACGTTACCAGCTGATTTTTTTTTTTTTTTTTTTGTTAGTTTATTAGTTGCTTTTAAATTTTGATAATTTTTAAGTATAAAAAGCCTAAGCGTGTTATCTAATTGAGTGAGCTTGTTGTATAGAAATCCCCTTGGAAGGACATGCATTAAGCTGGTGCTCAAAGTGGCTGTTGGAAACTTTGACATTGGAATGGGAGCACTTTGAAGGAGATTCTGAGAAAGTATTATTTTGTCTGAGGACTTGTCTTTTTGATATATGGTAACATAAGTGTTCTTGAGAAATACTTGTCATTTCTTGAGTTGAAAATATTGAAAAGAAAAATTGAAGCCTTGGTTGCAATATTGAAGGATTCTATGGACAAATATATTGAATGATGCAGGAAGTAGCCAAAGAAGATAGAGACGGTCTAGTCACAGTACCAAAAATTTTGTCCTGATGTTAAACCATTTTAGGAGGTATATCGCATTATCATGTGAACCTATGGTACTGGAGAAATAAGTTCAAGCTATACTGAAACCCTGTACAAGGTCGTGATGAGTCGGAACTGACTCCACAGAAACAACAACAATACTGAAGGTATTAACGAAAAACAAGGAAGGCTCCAGGAATTGATGGAATACCTATTGAGGTGCTTCATTAAATAGATACAACGCTGGAAGTGCTCATTTGTCTTTGCCAGGAAATTTGGAAGACTGCTACCTGTTCAGTAGACTGGAAGAGATCCATATTTGTGCCAATTCTAAAGAGAGGTAATTCAACAGAATGCAGAAACTGTCAAACAGTTATCAGTCCTGGTGTGGCACTGTGGAATAAGGCACTGGACCGCACGCAGTTGGTTTGAACCACAAGGTCAGTAGTTGAAACTCACCAGCTGCTCCTTGGAAACCACCTTGTACAAGGTCACTATGAGTCAGCACTTGACAGCAACACTCATTAACACACACTAACACAATTTTGCTGAAGATCATTCAGAACCAGTTACAGCCGTATACTGACAGAACTGCCAGAAATTCAAACCTGATGCAGGAGAGCACCTGGAATAAGGCATATCATGCTGATATCAGGTGAATCTTGACTGAAAGAGACACCAGAAAGAGATTTTCCTGTGTTTTATTAACTATGTAAAGGTATTTGACTGTGTGGATCATAAAAAATTATGGGTAAGATTACAAAAATAGGAATTCCAGACCACTTAGATCAAGAGGCTGAACAGAAAAAGGGAATGTCACATGGTTTAAAATCAGGAAAGATGTGTGTCAGGGGTTGTATCCTTTCACTGTACTTAGTCAATCTGTATACTGAACAATAACGTAAGAAGCTTGAGTATATGGTAAAGAATATGATATCAGGATTAAAGGAAGACTCATTAACAACCTTCAATATGCAGATGACACAGCCTGGCTTGCTGAAAGTGAACAGGACTTGAAGCACTAACTGATAAAGGTAAAAGATGGCAGCATTCAGAATGGACTACACCTCAAAATAAGTAAAACAGAAATCTTCAGCCAAGATGCTGCAATATCATGCTAAATGGAGAAGAGACTGAAGTTGTGAAGTATTTCGTTTTCCTTGGATCCACAATCAATGCCCATGGAAACAGCAATAAAGAACTCAAATGACATATTGCATTAGGCAGAACTGCTGCAAAAGGTTTTAAAGTATTAAAAGATAATGATGTCCCTTTGAGGACTAAGCTGTGCCTAGTGGAGCTGTGGTATTTTCAGGTTTCTCATATGCATATGAAAGTTGGACAGTAAGTAAGGAAGACTGAAGAAGAATTGAGAGTGGCAAGACTTCATCTCATGTACTTTGGACATGTTATCAGGAGGGAGCAGTTCCTAGAGAAGAGGAAGTCTCTTTACAGAGGTGGAGTGACACCATGGCTGCAACACTGGGCTCAAACATAGTAAAAAATTGTAAGGCTGGCTCAGGGCCAGGGAGTGTTTGTTGTGTTGTGTTGTGTTGTGTTGTGTATGTGTATGGTGGTGGTGTCCCGTCAAGTCAGTTCCAACTCATAGCGAGCCTGTATTTATTTCCAAGACTATAAATATCTACAAGAGCAGAAGGCCTCATCTTTCTCACATATATATGGGCCACTATAAGTCCTGGTGTGGTGATGTTGAGTAAGCCCTAGACTGCTAACCTCAGGGTCAGTGGTTCAAACCCACCAGCCACCCCAGTGAACCTAATATAGGATCACTGAGTCGTAACTGACTCTATAGCATTTAACTACAAGTCAGAACCTACTTGACTATACCTAACAACAACAGAAGTGTATGGGTGGTGTAAAAGATTAAGTTCTTGAAAACTACCTGAAAGATTGCTAGTTCAAACCAGTCCAGAGGCACCTTGGAAGAGAGGCCTGGTGATCTGCTTCTGAAAGGTCACAGTCTTAAAAGCCCTATGGAGCACAGTTCTACTCTGTAACACATAAGGGTTTGCTATGAGTTGGAATCAACTTGACAGCAACTAACAAAAGTGTGAGCTTCGTGCTCTGCTTTTGGAAGAATTTGTACTTGGTCTATAAGACTAATGTGTAAGAAACAACCAGTAGAAGATAGCCTGTAATCAAGTTTAATTATGAGCTCCAAGAATTTAGACATGGAGCATGTTAATAAGTATGGAAGTTTCCAAGAGAAGTAGCATGGCAGTGGGATCTTTAAGGCGTGAAAATGAGATTACTAGGTGAAGCCTTTAAAAGATGTGCTGGTAAAGCTGAGTAGTCTAGAATTAAGAGGATTTGCTTTGGAGAGAGGTTTTAAACTGAAGACACCATACAACCATCATGGATCCCTGTTTTATGTATAGTGAGATACCGAGACTGGATTGTGGGAAGCCTTGAAACTATGCATTGTAGAGTTCAGTTGCCTTGGCAGAAACAGTGCATGGTAAGAAGAGTTTTTAGTGAGAGTTTCATTTTAGGGGCAATAAACCCTGAGTTAAGGTTGTGGTAGTGCCTGGGAATCCAATGTTGTTACCCTTAGTATTGAGGAAATAATTCCATGAACTCCTCATCCCCCCTTTTTTTTTCTGTGACCTTTGATTATTATTCCACTCCAACCCACTCTTTCTTCACACACACACCTCCCATACACAAAAATCCTATTCATTCACATTTCTGTGTTACTGTTAGGTAAGAATCCTGTATAATCCTTCCCAGGAATATTTGCATTTTTAGTGGGACAAAATGTCATGAGAAAGCAATGCCTCTGAAAATATTTTCAAATGTGAAGGACTTCAAATTTTTTTGTGTTCCTAAAGTCAGAATATGTAGGTGGAACCGATTGGAAGAAAATGCGAAGATGTTGTGTGAGTGCTGTTCGAGGCGCCTGGAGATCTAGTGCAGTGCTTGGCACTTGGTTTTTCTAGCTGCCAGCTGAGTCACCTTCAACTCATGGCCTCCCCATGCGTGTCACAATAGACCGTGCTCCACAGGGTTTTCAACGACTTGTTTTTCAGAAGCAGATTAGCAGACCTTTCTTTGGAGGTACCTCTGGTGAACTTGAACTTCTCATTTTTTGGTTAACAGCTGTACGTGTTAACTGCTTGCACCACACAGGGAGGGCACTCTCATGCTAAATGAATAAGTGAATTGATAAATGAAGACCAGAGATCCAAGATGTTGACGGAGGAATAAAAGAAGGAGATAGAAAGAGATTTTTTACAGAAGGATAATATGACTTGACAACTATGTAGGCCTAAGATAGTTAGGGAAAAGAGTTTTTTTGTTTTGTTTTTAATCCTTAGATACAGGATCCAACTGCTTGTAAATTCAGTGCCAGACCAAGAACATGGGTGAGTCCTGTGTTTAATCCTAGGGACACAGAGAGTTATAATTTTAAAGTTAGTATTTGACAACTTTTCTTCAGTTCACTTGTTTATATAAGTTGTCATGTGCGTTATCTTACTTCTTCATTCTACCTAATGCCCTCTGTTCAAATCTTCTGCCTTACTGTGTGCTCAGGAAAATGAGAGGATAAGCAGGATTTCAAAAGAAATGCTGCACTCAGATTTCTTGAAAAAAATAACTCCCAATTTTTAATTCTTTTCTTAAAAAAAAAAAAAAAATATTGCTGTTGAGTGATTTTGGAATCAGGGTGAGCCCACGTGTCAGACTAGAACTGTGCTCTGCAGTTTTCAGTGACTGACTTTTTAGAAGTAGATTATCAGGTCTTTCTTTCAAGGTACTTCTGGGTGTCCTGGAACCTCCAACCTTTTGTTTAGCAACTGTGAGCTGAGCTCATTAACAGTTTGTAAAACCTTATTCCTAACAATATTTGTCACTTTAAAATTTCTGTAGGACAGCATTTATTATATATATATATATATATATGTGTGTGTGTGTGTGTGTGTGTGTGTGTGTGTGTATATATATATATATATATGACATTTTTATAGAGAGGATCCTGGTGTGATACTGTAGCATAAGCACTCAATCCTAGGGTCGCTTGAACTGCAAGGTCGGTGACTCAAACCCACCAGCTGCTCCTCATAAGTCCAGACCCTCTATAGGACTTCTGAGGAGCGGCTGGTAAGTTTGAACCACCGACTTTGCAGTTAGCAGTCCAGTGCTTATCCTATAGCGCCATACCAGGACTCCACATATATATGTAATTGTGTTATAGAAGTTATGCTTAAAATGACTTTTTTTTGCCTCCCATTTGCACGGAATAAGGTGCTGTCAGCGTATGCAGAGCTAACACCCTATATCTGCCTCCTAAAAGCAGTCCTTCTCTTATACGCAGATTTTCTGGGATCTGTATAAATAAATATTCCTGCCTGCTGACCAGTATTCTGTGTTTATGAAACACATACAGAAAACACACCAGCTGTCGAGAGAGAGTGACTATGACTAGCGAACTTAATTTGGTTTAATGTGTGGTGTGTCCTGTTTGACCTCGGCAGAAATAAAAAATTGTACCTGTTTTAAATGCTCGTATTGGAAGTTTAAAAAAAAAAAAAAAAAAATCTAGAGTCATGTATCCTTTGGAAAAATCTTGGGGTTATTTTAGTGTAGATAAAAGTACATGTTTAATGTCAGATAGACTTGAAAAATGTTTCACATTGCGCCTTAATCACAGATTCGGTTATTATGAATCCTGAATTAATGAGAGTCTGAATTACTATTTTTTTTAATCTTGCTGCTTTTTTTTCTTTCTTTCTTTGTTTTCTAGACGATTGGCTGGCAACGACCTTTCTTTTATCCACCCCAAAGCCTTGTCTGGGTTGAAAGAACTCAAAGTTCTGTAAGTAATGCAATTTTAGAGTTTCACAGTTGGCTGTGTATTTTCTTTCTGCATAGTCAACATGCCTGGAGCTAGGTTAAGCACTGTTTCTTTTAGTTCAGGATTAAAAGATTTAAGGGAGTGGCCAATGGGTGGGTAGTGTGGGAGGGCAGAGGTTGATTTCTGCAACCTTGTGTCTAGATAACAAAAGTTTAAAACCCTAAATAACAGGCATTCTGACCACCAGTGCATAGTTGAAAGTTACGGCTTTTTGTACATCTAATGCATTAAATCAAAACTATATTTAAGTTTAACTGGAAGGGTTTAAGAATCCCTCGTGGCATAGTAGATGAGGGTTGGGCTAGTAGCCTCAAGGTTGGCAATTCAAACTCACCAGTTGCTCCTCGGGAGAAAGATGAGACTCATACCCAGAAACCCTAAGGAGCAGTTCTAATCTGTCCCATAGGGTCACTGTGGGTTGAAGTCAGCTCAATGGCAGTAGGTTTGGTGCTCACATAGCTATTGTTGTTGCTAAGTGCCATCGAGTTAGTTTTGACTCATAACAACCCTGTATAGGGTTTCCAAGGAGCAGCCTTGCAGTTAGCTCTCCAGTGCTTGTCCCATAGCTCTATACCCAAATTTCCTATATAGCTATAAGAATTTTGAATTAACTGACTGTAAAGGTAAAAATACTTACAGGGGCTCTAAATATTAAATAATTTTAGCATGAACACAGGAGATTGAGGTACCTAGGATTTATATAACCTGTGAGGGATCAGGAATAATTCTTGAGTGTGGTCAGGAGCTCGGAGGCTGGTGGGTTGGGCAAAGGTGCACTGGCTGCCAGTCTTACCTAGCGGGTGAACTTCAGCAAGTCAATATACCCCTCTGGTTCAGGGAGCTAGGTGGGCCAGTCTATGATTTTAATAGTTCATGTTAAAACAGTCATGAAGTGGTGATTTTATTTATGTGCCTAGGATCAGGCAGTGTTTCATTCTGCTGTGCATAAGGTCTCTATGAGTCGGTATTGACTCGATGGCACCTAACAATAACAACAGTAACGACATGAGACAGAAATGACAAGAACTTCTTTGTAGGACTGCTCTTCGGGCTCTGCTTGATGATTAAAGCCCTAGTTATGTCCTGACTGACCCCAGATGCACTGAGGAATAGTAAATTGACTTTTCTCTTGTCTTTGTTTCTGGACTGTGTTTCATTTAATTTGAAAAGGCATTTGGGATTCCAATGGATTTTTATTTTATCTCCCAATTAACTTGTTATACCTCCCAGTTAACATTAATTTGGAAGACAGCTACCTGCCAGCCAACTGGAAGACATATATACTTGGGTCATTCCAAAGAAAGATAATTCACGAAAGACAGAAATTGTCTCAAAAAATATCAATATCATATGCAAGTAAAATTTTGCTCAAGACTATTCAAAATTGGGTATAGCAGTATATCAACAGGGAACTGCCCGAAATTCCAACCAGATTCAGAAGAGGACATGGAACATAGGATCTCGTTGCTGGTGCCTGGTGAATCTTGGCTGAAAGAGAAAACCAGAAAGATATTTGCCTGAGTTTTATTGACTATGCAAAGGGATTCAGCTGTGTGGATCATAACAGATTATGGCTAACAGTGTGAACAATGGAAATGCCAGAGCTCTGGTAGCGTAGTGGTTACGAATCGGGCTGCGAACCTTAAGGTCAGCGGTTCGAAACTACCAGCCGCTCCGCGGGAGAAAGATGAGGCTTTCTACTCCCGTAAGGATTTACACCCTCGGAAACCCTGTACAGGGTCACTATGGGTCGGAACCGACTCGATGGCACTTAACAACTTAACTTAACTTTTGTACTCATATGGAAATTGTACATAGACCAAGAGGCAGTTGTTCAAACACAACAAGGGGATATTGGGTTGTTTAAAATCAGGAAAGGTTTTGCGTCAAGATTCTACAAGAGTCAGTCCAAAAGTATTGCTACTACAGTTCCAATTCATGTGCGCATAAATTTATCACACATAAAATGTATTTAAACATATATATGAGGTCAGCGGATGGCTTCAGATAAGTTCTCTCAATAATACACTTGTCTTAGTTGGGTTGTGTGTGTGTGTGTGTGTGTGTGTGTGTGTGTTTAAGGTACTTTTTGTGCCATGGGAAGAAAACAATTTTGAGATCAGGACTAATAACCAATTAATAACTCCAACTGCACATTCTCCCAAATCATTGAAGCTTTGCAACAAGTTTATGGGAATGCTGCCCCACATAAAACAACAGTTTTTAGATGGATGAAGCGTTTTAAAGACGGCCAGGAAGACCTCAAAGATGAACCAAGAGAGGAAAGATGATCAACCTAAATGAATGAAGAAATTGTGACAGAAGTCCAGAAGCTGGTAGAAGAAGACTATAGAATTACTGTTGATGTTGTAGCTACTAAAGTTGCAATCTCACGTGATTCGGCATTTTCCATTTTAAACAAACATCTTGGCCTCAGCAAGCTTTTTGGCTCAATGGGTGCCCAAACCTTGCCATAAAGCTACCTCAAAGAGCAATTTTAAAACTAAAGTCTTTTAAGCTAGATCAAAGTTAATGAAGATGATTTTATGCAATGAATAATAAGGAGTCAAATGTTGGATATGCCATTCCAAGCCAGAGAGGTATGAGCTAATCAAAACAGTGGCTTTTTGAGGGAATCCTTTGGGTCAGTAAAATTCGTCAGAAATATCCGCTGAGATTATGGCAACTCTTTTTTTAGTACTCCATGTGAATAATCTTAATAGATTTTTTCCTGAAGGACTCAGGATAATCATGGGAGTTTATCGTGATAAAGTTTTAAGAAAATCGAAAGCTTCATTGATGGGAAAAACGCCAAGAAAGTTGCACCAAGCAATTCCCCCCTCCCCCATCAAGACAAAGTACTTGTTCATTCTTTGAGGGTAGCAAGGGCTGTTCTATGAGTATTTTATTGGGAAACTGTACCATCCACCCAACAGCCTTGATCTTATGCCTTCAGAATTCTTTTTGTTGCCTTAAGTCACAGAACATTGAAAATGAACAAGATTGGAGTCCATCGAGGATGCCAAAACTATTGTTTTGATGAGTTGTAAATCAAAGAGTGCAGATTTATTCAGGAAAGAAATTGAACAGTGCCTTCAAAGGTATATAGACCTAGATGAAATCAAGAAACAGTAGCTTCCCATTTTGATGTTTTCATTTAATGAAGGTTTCTATGAATATGTAGTAATGCTTTTTTACTTAACCCTCTTTTTCAACATATGTAATTAATCCAAGTAACTGGACTACATGCAGAAGAGTGCAGCATCAGGATTGGAGGAAGGCTCATTAAAAACAACCTGTGGCTATGCAGATGACACAACCGTGCTTACTGAAGATGAAGATGTCTTGGAACACTAAAATGATGAAGATGTCTTGGAACACTAAAATGATGAAGTTTGAAAAATTCATCCTTAACGTAAAGAAAACAAAATCCTCACAAAAGGACCAATAAGCAACATCATGATAAATGCAGAAACTATTGAAGTTGTCAATGATTATATTTTTCTTATATCCATAATAAATGCCCATGGAAGTAGCAGTCAATCACATGACATAGTGCATTAAGCAAAGATGTCACTTTGAGGAATAAGATGCACCTGACTAAATCCATTGTATAAGTCATGTCACGTGCTTGTGAAAGCTGGTCAGTGAATAAGGAAAATCAAAGATAAATGGATGTCTTCAAATTACGGTGTTGGCAAAGAATATTGGGGTATACAGCCAGAAAAGTGAGCATTTCTGTTTTGAAAGGAGTACAGACAGAATTCTCCTTTAGAAGCGAGGAGGTTAAGGTTTTGTTTCATGTACTTTGGATATTTTATCAGGAGAGGCCAGTCCCTGGTGAAGGGCATCATGCTTGGTAAAGTAGAGGGCCAGTGAAAAAGAGGAAGACCATCAAGAAGATGGATTTACACATGGACTCACATATAGCAATGATTGTGAAGACGAGTCAGTATCGGGCAGGGTTTCATTTTATTCTACATGGAGTCACTATGACTCTAAACCACCATTGGGAATGTGGATTAGCCACGTTAGGAGATGGCTTGGTACAATTCCCTAGGTTTCATTTCTGCCTTTATAACAAACACTTCTTACGTTTTTGCAGTTTCCTTGTGTACATTTTACCTTCTCCCACAGCCTTTTTGACTACTGAAAGTTTTTGTATTTTGAAACAAATGGCATTTAAAGATATGATACTAATTTTTTTTTTTTTTTTTTAACAAATGGGTAATTACTGCTCATTTACTAACCAAAAATTTACTTCCAGAACCCTCCAAAACAATCAGTTGAAAACAGTGCCCAGTGAAGCCATCCGGGGACTGAGTGCTTTGCAGTCTTTGTAAGTATCTTTTGGGGTTTTTATAGTTTTGTTGTCCTTTTTAGGTCTAATTGGCATAAAATAAACTCCATATTGAAAGTGTAAATTTGATACATTTTGGTATATGTATGGAGTCCTGATGTAGTGCTGTAGGATAACCACAAGGTTGGTGGTTCAAACCCACTAGTCACTCCTTGGGAATCCTATACAATATCACTATGAATTGGATATGTGTATGAAGGGTCTTCAGAAAGTTCATGGATAAATGGAATTAAAAGATCAATTTTTTTCTTTTTAACTTTTTGTGAACTGAGTGTTAGTTTATAGACAAGGTCATCAGTTTTACATTCGATAAATTATAGACTTTGTTTCATCTCAATGAGTGCAATCCTCTCAGTGAAACAACAGCAGTTCCTCCCTGTGGCTCCTATATCCAGTCCACCTTCCTTGCCATAACTTCTGAACTTTGTCCACAAGTAAATGTTGCCCTTTTGATCTGGAACAATTAACTACTGGTTTGTGATCATACCTTACTATTGTTCTTGTCTCCCTTATATACCTACCTGCTGCTTCTTGTCTCCCCTATATACCTATCTGCTGCTTGGCTGAAAATTAGGCCATGAGTGAGAGTTCTGTTTCACATTTTCTTTCTTTTTTTAAAGTTTTTATTGTGAATTAAGTGATAGTTTACATGGGAGAACATTAACTTTACATTCATCCTATCGTATTTCATTTTATTGCAATGATTACAATCCCCTCCATGCATCATCAACCAAACAAAGGTTGCACCCCACAAACCTGCCCCCTGGCCATCAGCACATAGACCCTCTCCCTCCCTGAGTCCAAAGGCCCCCCGCTGCTCCATCTCTCCACGTCATAGTCTCTGCCTCCATTGCTGGCGTCACTGCTTCTCTGGATCGGGTCCTACACTCCGCTCTTCTCCCTGGATGATTCCAAGGACCTCCTCTCCTGAACTGCAAAATCAACCACTCCTCTGCTTTTGTTATAAAACGTCTACCTTTACATTTACAACAATCATAGTCAGTCCTGATAGCAATTATTCACTACTGAACTACAGGAGTCTTATCCCCATCTCCTTTAATCAGCCCTGTCTAGAAAGGTTGGAAACCACTCAGTGGAGATTCTACCTTCACACCGCACCCTCTGGAACTAGGCTCCCTCTTGAAAGTTTCTGAGCCTGTCACTTCTTGCCTTTGTAGGCCCACCCCCCCACCCCCCCATTTTGGGTAGCCACTGTCTTAAGTTGCCCATCCCTGTCAACCCTGTGTACCGAGGGGGGTGGGAATGATCCTTGCTATAAAAATTTGTTCCCTCTTTTAAGCTACTACATCCATAAGTATAGGTCAAGTTCATCAAATTGTAGCAGATTAGTCTTTTTTTTTTTCCCTCTTTATTTTTCTAGTTGAGTTCTAATCATCCAGCCACTGAAGCCAATTCAAGTGGGTACTGCCTGCCAAGTATGGTTGTTCTTATGCATCTTACCTCACTTCATATCAGCTGGTCGCTTCACTCTCCACTTTAGTCTTCTGTGGCCATGATCCCTGTCTCTGGGCCCAGGACTGCCCAGGACTCCCAAGGTCTTGCCATACTGCTGGCCAACCAGGTCTCAACTCGGGTTAACAGGAGTCTATTGAATATGGTCGGACTTAGCTCATAACTTCATTGATGTTTTTCCCCCTCTTCCCCTTATTGGTGACCACTGTGGTCACCAGCTAGACCACATGCCTGTTCATGTATTCCCCTTGAGTCTTAGTCTTGGAAGGGGGTTTGCCCTGAGAAGACCTGACCACTTGCCTTGAGGGCTCCCGGGCGAACAGCTTGCTTGTTCTTATAGCCGTCAATCAGACTGCCATTACTGTTTTTGATTTTTCCCGCTGGCCTTTCTTTCAAGAAGTATCTTCTGTTCTAGTTGCTCCAGGCTGGTCTGCTTGTCCTTTCAAGTGGAAATTTCCCACCTCAGAAGATTCTGGATGGGGATCAGGATTCCACCTATGGTCTTATGCAATGCAAAGGCTCCACAGGAAGCCTCCTTCCGTGGGCAGGTTCTAGCCCCATTTTAGGTTTTCCAATCAGTTATAGCTTGAAGATGGACTTGCAGACTTTCTATGGTGATTTTCTGACTATTACTCTTTCCCACTCAAGTGTCTATTTTACAATAGTTGTTGTTAAATGCTGGCGAGTAGATTCTGACCCATAGCGACCCTGTATAGGGTTTCCTAGAAGCAGCTGGTGAGCTTGAACCACTGACATAGCAGTTCAAATGGCTTTGCAGTCTGGCGCATTAACCCACAGTGCCACAAATCAAGATTCAAAAGACACCCAAACATCTTAACATTTTTTCCCCTCTTTTACCCATTCCAACCATGCCTCAGTCCCTGTATCCCAGAGCCCTGTTGTTCCAAGGTTATGCATACATCATTATTTACCTCTGTCCCACTTAGCCCATGCAAACCTGCCTAACTGTTATCCCATCTGCCTTGTTCTTCCATTCCCCTCACCCTTCTTGTGTATTACCCCCCCACACACCCAAACTATCCTTTGTCTATTCCTTACCCTGTGCTCCACCTTCCCCTCCCTCTCCTCACCCCACTCCAGACACCCCAGTAACTTGCAAATAATTTTTTTTCCCCCTTTAGTATGGGTACTTTTTCTTAAATCTTTTACAATAGTGGTCCTATGCAGTGTTTCTCCTTTTGTGACTAATTTCACTCAGCATAATGTACTCAAGGTTCATCCATGATAGTGGTGACTTGCAGCTTCCTTGTTATTTTTCAAGGTAGCATAATATTCCATTGTACCACAGTTTGTTTATCCATTCTTCCATTGATGAGTACTTAGGCTGTCTCCTAAGTAATATGCCCATTACATATCTTTTTGCTATTTGTAAATAGTGCTGCTATGAAATTGTTGTGCATGTATCTACTCGTGTTGACTTATATTTCTTGTGGATAAATACCAATTAGAGAAATTGCTGGATCATAAGGTATTTCTATTTCCAGCCTTCTGAGGAAGTACCATATTGCTTTTCAGAATGGTTGGACCATTTTGCATTCCCACCAACAATGCAGGAGGGTCCCAGTCTCTCCACATCCTCGCCAGCGTTAATTGTCCTATACTTTTTTGATCTTTACTATTATTGCTGGTGTGAGATGATATTTCATTATTGTTTTGATTTGCATCTCTCTAATGGCTAGTGATCATGAACATTTCTTTAAATGTTTGTTGGCTGCCCAAATCTCCTCTTGATGAAGTATCTGTTCATGTCCTGTGCCTATTTTTTAATTGTGTTATTTGTCTTTTTCTTGTAGAGGTGTTATAGTTTTCTATATATTTTAGAAATCAGTCCCTTGTCTGATGTGTTGTTGCAAATTATTTTTTCCCAGTCTGTGGGTAAGTTTTTTACTCTTTTGGTGAAGTCTTTTGATGCACATAAGTTTTTAATTTTTAGTGTGTCCCAATCATCTATTTTGTCTACTTTTGTTTGTATAAGTTTCAAAAAATGTTTGGCAGTCTGTGTGCCCTGTATTAGAACCCTCACATTTGTCCCTATTTTTTCATTGATGGCCTTTATAACTCTGGGATTCACATTTAGGTCTTTAATCCATGCTGTGTTGGTTTATGTATAAGATGTGAGGTAAAGGTCTTGTTTCAATCCTTTGCATACCGTTTTCCAGTTCTGCCACCACCATCTATTAAAGAGACTGTCTCCTCCCCTTGCAATATGTTTTGTCAAAAATCAGTTGACTGTGTGTGGATGGGTTAATTTCTGGATTCTCGATTCTGTTACCTTGATCAATGTATCTTTCATTGTACCAGTACCAAGTTGTTTTGATCACTGTAGCC
>NW_006408590.1:500215-502341 GCF_000296735.1 Chrysochloris asiatica | reverse complement strand
TTGCTCTACCCTATAGGATTCAGATGGCAACAGGTGTTTTTTGTTTAATCTTTACAGGAGCAGATTCCAGGCGATTTATCCCATGTACTGGCTGGTGTGTTCAAACCACCAACCTTTTTGATAGTAGCCAGTTGCTTAACCTTTGTGCCACCAGGGCTCCTTCCTTGACCTCTATTGTTGTTATTAAGTGCTGTCAAATCTGTTCCGATGTCATACAGATACTGTATAAAATTTCCAAGGAGCGGCTGGTGGTTTTGAACCACCAAACTTTTGGTTAGCAGTCTGGTGCTGATCCCACAGTGACACACCAAAAGTCCACTCTGCCTCTAAGGGTACTTCTAAAGAAAAGTTTGAGGAGTGGTGAACTAAAGCATGTGCTTATTTAATATGACTTATGCCTGGATTTTAAGCAGCTCTTGGCATATTTGTCACAATGTTATGAGTATACTGCTCTTTCCAAAAAAAAAACAAAGATGATTTCAGACTAAATTAGTTTTCTGAAATAGGACTGCCTAGTTTCAGACCCCAAATCTGCCTTTTGCATGCCATGTGATATTGGATGAGGTATGTTCATATCTCTGTAGAGCAATTTGTTCATTACCTACCACACATGAAAAACACTCAGAACGTTATCTACCCTGTGTACAATAAACATGTGAAGACTCGGTAAATATTGTTAATGATGATGGTAATCTATTTTGCCGGTTCTTTTCTTCGATTGCTAGCTTTCCTAATTTACCACCACCACCACTCCCAGCTTGTTGTGTTGATATCAACCCTAAATGCCAAGAGTAGAATTTCTTGTTAATGTTTCTGAGGCTGTAAAGCTTTACAGAAACAAACTACTTCATCCTTCCCTATCAGAGCAACTAGTGGGTTTGAACTGCTGACCTTGTGGTTAACAGTCCAGCACTTAACCCACTGTGCCACCAGTGCTCTTTCAAAATGAAACGGTATTCTATTGTGGCAATTTGACTCCCAGCAAACAGAATCATTAATGGAAGACTGTTAAAATGCCGTTTACTAAGGCTTATCATACAAATAGTGTTATTTTCTCCGTAAAGGTAGGGTCTCGGAAGCCATGTGTTATTCTTGGAATAACTCTTCGTTATTCTCATGCATGCATACCCAAATTTTGAGAACAAATCTGAAAACTCTTATAGTTAGCATAATTATATGTTCTGGATTATAAAATTGCATTTAACCACATCACATATTTGTATATTAACCTCACAATTTTTAGTATCCTTTGAAATACTATAAATGTAAAATTTTGTAGGAAATATATATGAGTTGGTGTCCTGGTATACTGCTATAGGGTAAACACTGTGCTGATAACCACAAGGTCAGTGATTCAAACCCACCAGCCATTCCTCAGAAACCTGTAAGGGTCGCTATGTGTCAGAGGCACCTTCATGGTACTTAACCACATCAACGTGTATGAATTACAAAGTTTAAGTGAAAACGAGTGAACTGATTTATCTATTTACTAATATAGAACAGTTTTAACTGCATCAAAAGCACGTCTCTAGACAGTATAAATTATAGATTACCTTTTGATTTTAGATTAGATAATGGGACATGAATGTGAAAATGAAAATATGTACCAATAAAACACATAACTTGTGCTATAAAAGTTAAAATTTAAAGATAAATTTAACATCATAAACAGGAAGTTTCTGGATGTTGGCCATTTAATTTCTAGTTTAAATAAAAGTTTAGTTTAAAGTTGAACTGTATTAAGTAGCTCATTGCCCCAAATGCCAAGTTACAGAATATAGGAATCTGTTATTAGCCACTGGTGGTGAAAGTACTTAAGTGCTAATTAAAAAGTCAGCCTTCTGAATTCACCAGCTATTCCCCAGAGTAAAGATATGGCAGTCTGCTTCTGCAAAGATTTATTACAGCCATGGAAACCCTGTGGGGCAGTTCTACTCTGTCCTATAGGGTGTCTGTGAGTTGTAATCTATGGGATTTTGTTGTTGTTGTTGTTTGAATTTGGATGGTTAGCCATAAGTAATAGTAAAATTCCAAATAGATATTTGTAATGAATTGATTGGAATGAGTTTCTTAGGGAAATGTGATTTTCCTGATTCTGTATTCTTTATCACCTTAAAATAAAACAC